>NW_024513002.1:0-438 GCF_017590135.1 Pyrgilauda ruficollis | reverse complement strand
CTGTTTTTGTTGTAGATCCCTACTCTCACACACAAACAACCTCGTGGTCTCTCCCAGCACCACCTGGGGCCGATAGAGGAAGGATTTCCTGCAGAAAATACCTGGGAGGACCTGCATTCAGATCCTGTTCAGCAGCATCTCCAAGAGGATCTTTCTCTCCACTCACTTCAAAAACCAACTGGCCCAGCCAGGTGCGCAAAGTTGAGCTCTGTGAAGGCTCTATTCATGTTTTGTGGTAGCTGACCTCAAAATTGTTCCTTAGTGAAGTTTCCTCAGAAAAGATACTGACCCAAAACTTAACATGGAGATACTTTATGAATGTCTGTGTTGAACAGAGTCCAGGCAGAATTTCTCCCTTTGCGATTGTGTGAAATGGGAATCTGAATTCAGTCGTGTCTACTTTGGGCTTGTAGAAATGAGCACAAGGAATAATCCCAT
>NW_024513001.1:0-438 GCF_017590135.1 Pyrgilauda ruficollis | reverse complement strand
AAAAAAAAAAAGAAAGAAAGAAACTGTCAGGAAAAAAAATAATAATTTCTAGGAAATTTTAATCTGAAGATATTTAGGGTCATAAAAGAGGATTTTAGCTATTCCCAGTTTGGTATACATGAATAAGGTAAATAAGTGAAAATAGAGATACAACAAAAGGCCATTTTTCCTCTGTGTGTGGAAGGGACAGATCATTGTATTGAAGAGAACCTTGTTAGTAACATAAAACAAGGGAAATAGATTCACAATTTGTGATACGAAAATTTCACCACTGTCCCCAAACTCTTATCACAAAAGATATTTATTATATATTTAAAACAAAAAAGTGACTTTTTTTTTCCTTTAACACTGGTCATACTTTTGCAGGTGGGTCTTTATAATGCATATGGGATTCTATTTCCTTGTATAACCCACCTGCTTTTCTGTAAGTACATAGGA
>NW_024513000.1:10182-10742 GCF_017590135.1 Pyrgilauda ruficollis | reverse complement strand
AAATAGATCCCAAAATCCCCCAAAAAATGACCCCAAAATAGACCCCAAAAAAGACCCCAAAATTCCCCCAAAATAGATCCAAAATTCCCCCAAAAAAGACCCAAAATTTCCTCAAAAATAGATCCCAAAATTTACCCAAAAGAAGTCCCAAAAACCTCAAAAATTTACCCAAAACAGACCCCAAAATTCCCCCAGTAGAGACCCCAAAATTCCCCCAAAATTGCCCCCAAAATAGACCCCAAAACACCCAAATTTCCCAGAAAATTCTGAAAACTTCCCCAAAATTTCCCCTCCAAATCCTCAAAATTTCCCCCAAATTCCCCCAAAATTGATCCCAAAATTTCCCCATTTCCCCCCAAATTCCCCCAAAATTTCCACAAAATTTTCTCAAAAATTCACAAAAACTCCCCCAAAATTTACCCCCCAAATCCTCAAAATTCCGCCAAAATTCACAAAAATTGCCCCCAAATTTTCCCCCCAAAATCCTCCAAAATTCTCCCAAAATTCCCACAAAATTTTCTCAAAAATTCCCAAAAATTCTCCCCAAAATTTTCCCCCTC
>NW_024513000.1:4705-10165 GCF_017590135.1 Pyrgilauda ruficollis | reverse complement strand
CACCCCCGCTCTCCCAGGGCCGCGCTGGAAGAGGCCGAGTCGGACGCGGCCGAACTCGAAACTCACCTGGAGAAGGTTCGGGGAGGGGGACCCCAAATTTGGGGGGGTTTCGGGGGGATTTTGGGGGTCTCCAGGTGGATTTTGGGGTCCCAGGTGCTGGAGCTGTGCTGGGGATTTTTTTTGGGGTGGATTTTGGGGGAATTTGGGTGGATTTTGATGGATTTTTGGGGAATTTTAGGGTGGTTTTGGGTCGATTTTTAGGTGGATTTTGGGAGAATTTTGGGGGAATTTGGGGTGGATTTTGGGGTGGATTTTTGGAGGAATTTTGTGGCAGATTTTGGGGGAATTTTTGGGTGGTTTTGGGTGGATTTTTAGGTGGATTTTGGGGTGGATTTGGGGTGAATTTTGTAGGAATTTTGGGGTAGATTTGGGGTGGATTTTGGGGTGGATTTTGATGGATTTGGGGGGGATTTTTGGGCTGGATTTGGGGCAGATTTGTGTTGGATTTTGGGGGAATTTTGGGGTAGATTCTGATGGATTTGGGGAGAATTTGGGGGAATTTTTGAGGTGGATTTTGGGGTCACCCTCGGGGGTTTTTGGGGTGGATTTTGGGGGAATTTTGGGGTGGATTTTGATGGATTTTGGGAGAATTTTGGGGTAGGTTTTGGGTTGGATTTGGGGGGAATTTTGGGATAGATTTTGATGGATTTGGGGGGGAATTTTGGGGGAATGTTTGAGGTGAATTTTGGGGTCACCCTCGGGGTTTTTGGGGTGGATTTTGTGGGAATTTGGGGTGATTTTGGGTTGGATTTGGGGCAGATTTGGGGTGGATTTTGGGGGAATTTTGAGATAGATTTTGATGGATTTGGGAGGATTTTTTGGGGTGGATTTAGGGGAAATTTTTGGGTTGGGTTTTGGGGTCACTCTCAGGGTTTTTGGGGTGGATTTGGGGTGGAATTTGGGGGGATTTTGGGGTAGATTTGGGTTGAATTTTTAGGTGATTTGAGTTGGATTTTGGGGGAATTTGGAGGAATTTTTGGGTTGGATTTTGGGGTCACGCTCGGGGTTTTTGGGGTAGATTTGTGGATTTTGGGGAAATTTTGGAGTGGATTTTGATGGATTTTGGGGGAATTTTTGGGATGGATTTGCGGTGGATTTTGGGGTAGATTTGGGGGGAATTTTTAGGTGAATTTGGGTTGGATTTTGGGGAGTTTTTGGGTGAATTTTGGGGTCACCCTCGGGGTTTTTGGGGTGGATTTGGGGTGGATTTTGAGGTGAATTGTGGGGGATTTTGGGGAGATTTTGGGGGGAATTTTTGGGTGGATTTGGGGTGGATTTTGGGGGAATTTTGGGGTGGATTTTGATGGATTTTGGGGGAAATTTTTGGGGAGTTTTTGGGTGGATTTTGGGGTCACCCTCGGGGTTTTGGGCTCCCCAGGTGCTGAAGCTCTGCTCGGCCGTGCTGGAGGCCGGGCGGGTTCTGGAAGTTTCCAGCCGCGCCTTCGCCGCGGGGCTGCGGGAGCTGGCGGAGACCCCCCGGGGGGACCCCCTGGTGCAGGTGAGACCCCAAAATCTGGGGGTCCTGGGAGGCTTTTGGGGATGCTGAGAGGAATTTTGGGGGTCCTGGGAGGATTTTGGGGGTTCTGAAGGAAATTTTGGGGATCCTGAGGGGAATTCTGGGGTTTCTGATGGGAATTTTGGGGTTCCTGGAGAAGTTTTGAGTTTCTTGGGGGATTTTTGGGGGTCCCTGTGATGAATTTTGGGGTGCTGTGTTGAATTTTGGGGTCCTTGATGTGAATTTTGGGGACCCTGAGTTGAATTTCAGGTTCCTGAGATGAATTTTGGAGTCCCAGGCGTGAATTTCGGGGTCCAAGGGGTGAATTTTGGGGTCCCAGGAGTGAATTTTGGGTCCTTGAGGTGAATTTTGGGGTCCCTTGCATGAATTTCGGGTTCCTAAAGTGAATTTTGGGGTCCCGGGATGAATTTTGGGGTCCTTGAGATAAATTTCAGGTTCCTGTGATGTATTTTGGGGTCCCTCACATTAATTTTGGGGTCCCGGGGTGAATTTTGGGGTCCCCGGGGTGAATTTTGGGGTCTCTGAGGTGAATTTTGGGGTCCCCGCCCCCCCGGTGACCCCCAACCCCCCCAGGAGTCGCTGCAGAAGTTCTGTGATTCGCTGGAGCAGATGATGGACAGCCACGAGGTCTGCAGGCCACGCCCCCTTCCCCACGGCCACGCCCCTTACCCCAACCCCACCCCTTTCCTTTAAACCACGCCCAGTAACTTTAAGCCACACCCATTCCATTTAAACCACGCCCAGTAACTTTAAGCCACACCCATTCCATTTAAACCACGCCCAGTAACGTTAAGCCACACCCATATCATCTAAGCCACGCCCATTATATTTAAGCCACTCCTCATCCCATTGAGCCACGCCCCTCAATTTAAGCCACGCCTTTTCCCCAACCCCACCCATTTCCTTTAAGCCACGCCCATTCAAATTAAACCACACCCAATAACATTAAGCCACACCCATTTCCTTTAAGCCACGCCTGTTCCTGTTAAGCCACGCCCCTTTCATTTAAGCCACGCCCCAATCTCCATTTGCTGCTGGTCACGCCCCTTCTACTGGGCACGCCCATCCCCTAGGCCCCACCCCTCATTTGCATAACCCCAATCCTTGGTATGCCACACCCCTCTGAAATGACCACGCCCATCTGTGAGGCCACGCCCATTTCCCCACAAAGCCACGCCCTTTTACAATAACCACGCCCATTTTAAAGAAACCACAGCAATTTGTCATGAGGCCACGCCCATTTCCCCACAGGGCCACACCAAATTCCCATAAGCCACGCCCCTCTCTCAAGCCCCACCCACCCTGCCCCTCCCCTTGTCAAACCACGCCCCCTCCAGCCCTGACCACACCCCTTTTACCTGACCACGCCCACCTATTACATTCCATCTTGGCCACACCCCTTTTTACATGACCCCGCCCCCTTTCCTTCCTGACACGCCCCTCTGCTGGTGACCACGCCCCTTTTCTGTCTTTCTTACACCCTTTCCCTCATGACCACGCCCCCTTTTTGCCTGATCACGCCCCAATCTGATTGGCCACGCCCCCTTTTTGCCTGATCACGCCCCAATCTGATTGGCCACGCCCCTTTTTGCATGGCCACACCCCTTTTTACCTGACCCCGCCCATTTATGATTTCCCAACACCCTTTTCTGAATGACCATGCCCCCTGTTTGCCTGACCACACCCCTATCTGGTTGACCACGCCCCTCTGGTGCTGACCACGCCCCTTTTCTGCCCTGGCCCCGCCCCCAGGAGCTGCGGAGCTGCACCCAGAGCGCGCTGGGCCGGAACCTGGAGCCGCTGCTGCGCCAGTGAGGGGGATTTGGGAATTTTGGGGGGATTTTGGGGGGATTTTGGGGGATTTTGGGGGGTCCTGGGGGTTCCAATCCCATTTTGGGGTTTAAATCCCTTTTTTGGGGGCTTTTATCCCATTTTTTGGGGTTTTAATCGCTTTTTTGGGGGGTTTAATCACTTTACTTTTGGCAGTTTAATCCCATTTTTGGGGGTTTTAATCCCCATTTTTGGGTTTCAATTCCTTTTTTTGGGGTTTAATCCCTTTCTTGGGGGGTTTTAATCCCACTTTTTGGGGAGTTTTAATCTCCATTTTTGGGTGTTTTTCCCCATTTTTGGGTGTTCCAACCCCTATTTTTGGCTGTTTATCCCCATTTTTGGGTGTTCTAACCCCATTTTCTGGTGTTCTAACCCCAATTTTTTGGTGTTTTTTTCCCCATTTTTGGCTGTTTTTCCCCATTTTTGGCTGTTTTTCCCCATTTTTGGGTGTTCTAACCCTAATTTTTGGGTTTTTTTCCCCATTTTCCTGTCCCAGCTCTCTCCGCTCCGTGGGCTCTCGGTTCAGCCCCGTTTCTGACCCATTTTTGGGGTTTTTTCCCCATTTTCCTGTCCCAGATCGCTCCTCGGGCTCTCGGTTCAGCCCCGTTTCTGACCCATTTTTGGCTGTTTTTTCCCCATTTTCCTGTCCCAGCTCTCTCCGCTCCGCGGGCTCTCGGTTCAGCCCCGTTTCTGACCCATTTTTGGCTGTTTTTCCCCATTTTTGGGTGTTCTAACCCTAATTTTTGGGTTTTTTTCCCCATTTTCCTGTCCCAGCTCTCTCCGTGCTCTCCGCTCCTCGGGCCGGGAGCGCGGCTCGGCGGGCTCTCGGTTCAGCCCCGTTTCTGACCCATTTTTGGGTGTTTTTCCCCCATTTTCCTGTCCCAGCTCTCTCCGTGCTCTCCGCTCCTCGGGCCGGGAGCGCGCACGCGCGGCCGAGCTCCTGCAGGGGGCGCTGCAGCACCACGCCGAGGTGCCGCGACGGCGCCCCCTGGAGGCCAAGGAGGCGGCGGCGGCGCTGGGCGGGGCCAGGGGCGTGGCCAGGGCCAGGGGGCTGGACTACGTGCTCAAGGTGGGCGGGGCTTACATGGGAGTGGGTGTGGTCAGGGCCAGGGGGCTGGGCTATGTCCTGAAGGTGGGCGGGGCTTAAACAGGGAAGGTGGGACTTAAATGGAGAGGGTGGAGCTTACATGGGGTGGGCGTGGCCAGGGCCAGGGGGTGGGACTACATCCTCAAGGTGAGTGGGGCTTAAAGGGAGAGGGCGGGGCTTAAATCAGGAGGGCGTAGCCAGGGCCGGGGGGTTGGACTATGCCCTCAAAGTGGGTGGGACTTAGCTGGGGTGGGTGTGGCTTAAGCCAGGAGGGCGTGGTCAGGGCCAGGGGGCTGGACTATCTCTTCAAGGTGGGCGGGGCTTAAATTGGGGAGGGTGGGGTTTAAATGGGGGTGGGTGTGGTCAGGGCCAGGGGGTTGGACAACATCCTCAAGGTGGGTGGGGCTTAAAGCGAGAGGGAGGGGCTTAAATCAGGAGGGCGTGGTCAGGGCCAGGGGGCTGGACTATGTCCTGAAGGTGGGTGGGGCTAAATTTGATGGGCGTGGCTTAAATGTATGGGTGTGGCCAGTGGCTGGGTGATGTTCTGGAGATGGGAGGGGCTTATATAGGGATGGGTGGGGCTTAAATAAGTGGGCGGGGCTTAATGGAGCAGCAACTGTGTTGCATCATAATGGAGGGCGTGGCCTAAAGGGGATGGGCGTGGTTTAAAGGGGCAGGCGTGGCCCTATCAAGGGGCTGGTGGTTTGTCAGTGGGAGGGGCTTAAATGGGTGTGGTTTGGGCGTGGCTTAACCAGCTGAAAAGGGGTGGGGCCAAGCAGGGCTGACATTAAAGGGGTGGGGTCAGTGGGTGTGGCCTCGAGGGGCGTGGCCTGGTCCCGCCCTTACCCCGCCCCTCCCCCGCAGCTGAGGCTGCTGCAGGACCAGCAAAAAACGGAAATTCTGCAATTTGTGAGCGAAATTTGGGGGGTTTGGGGGTCCCTGAGGGGCTGGGGGGTTCTGGGGGGAT
>NW_024513000.1:1497-3114 GCF_017590135.1 Pyrgilauda ruficollis | reverse complement strand
GCCAGCTCGGGGGCGGGGCCAGCTCGGGGGCGGGGCCAGCTGCCAAGGGGCGTGGCGAAATTTGGGGGCGTGGCTGAAAGCGAAGGATCTGGTGCTGGTTTGGGAGGGGATGGGCGTGGCTTTGGTGGGCGTGGTTTGTGTGGGCATTGCATATGGTGGGCGGGGTTCTGAGTGATTGGCAGCACGGCAGGGGTGTGGTCACTGTTGTTTGGCAGCTGGGTTGGATGATGGGGCGTGGCCAGCTGTGATTGACAGGTGTCAAACATGGATGATTAACATGAGCTTGGGCGGGGCTCAGATTTGATTGACAGCTGTGCTGGAGTTGATTGACAGCTTGGGGTGGGGTCAGTTTGATTGGCAGCTCACAGAGGGGCGGGGCTTGAGCCCTCTAGACTAATTGGTGGTGAGGGGCGTGGCCAGACTGATTGACAGCGGTGCTCGAGTTGATTGACAGCTAGAGGTGGAGCCAAATTGATTGACAGCTCCATTGGGGGGTGGTTTGGCTGGGTGGGGTTGTGGGCAGGGCCTGTGATGATTGGCGGCTGCCAGGACCTCTCACAGGATGAGGTGGGCGTGGCCGCGGGGGAGGCGGGGCCTGAGGCCCCGCCCATGGAGGGTTACCTGTACAAGAGAGCGAGCAACGCCTTCCGCACCTGGAGCAGGTACGGGCACCCCAAAAACACCCCAAAAACACCAAAAACACCCAAAAACACCCCAAAAACACCCAAAAACACCCAAAAACACCCAAAAACACCACAAAACACCCAAAACCACCCCAAAACCACCCCAAAACACCCCAAAAACACCCGAAACACCCCAAAAACACCCCAAAAACACCCTAAACACCCAAAAACACCCCAAAAACCACAAAAACACCCCAAAACACACCAAAAACACCCCAAAAACACCCTAAACACCCAAAAACACCCCAAAAACCACAAAAACACCCCAAAACACACCAAAAACACCCCAAAAACACCCTAAACACCCAAAAACACCCCAAAAACCACAAAAACACCCCAAAACACACCAAAAACACCCCAAAAACACCCTAAACACCCAAAAACACCCCAAAAACCACAAAAACACCCCAAAACACACCAAAAACACCCCAAAAACACCCTAAACACCCAAAAACACCCCAAAAACCACAAAAACACCCCAAAACACACCAAAAACACCCCAAAAACACCCTAAACACCCAAAAACACACCAAAACACCCCAAAAACACCCCAAAACACACCAAAAAACATGCCAAAAACACCCTAAACGCCCCCAAAATAACCAAAACACCCCAAAAACACCAAAACCACCCCAAAAACACCCTAAACACCTCAAAACATCCCAAAGCCACCCTAAACAGCCCCAAAACACCCCAAAAACAACATAAACACCTCAAAATATCTCAAAAACTGCCCAAAAACATCCTAAACACCCCAAAAACAATGTGAACACCCCAAAAACACCCTAAACTCCCCAAAACACCCCAAAAAAACCCTAAACACCCCAAAAACACTC
This sequence comes from Pyrgilauda ruficollis, assembly GCF_017590135.1. Lineage (NCBI taxonomy): Eukaryota > Metazoa > Chordata > Aves > Passeriformes > Passeridae > Pyrgilauda > Pyrgilauda ruficollis. The sequence goes on along the minus strand of NW_024513000.1, from coordinate 1,595 downwards.
TAAACTCCCCAAAATACCTTAAAAACACCTAAAAACCCCCAAGACACCCCAAAAACACCCCAAAAACCACCAAAACCACCCTAAATTCATCCCGAACC
>NW_024513000.1:0-1374 GCF_017590135.1 Pyrgilauda ruficollis | reverse complement strand
GTTCTGGAATGATTTTGGGGGGTCCTGGGGGGATTTTGGGGGGTCCTGGGGTGATTTTGGGGGAATTTGGGGCAGATTTTTGAGCCATTTTTACCGGATTTTTTCAGGATTTTGGGGTTTTTTGGGCTGGTTTTGACAGGGAATTCGGGGGGCCGGGGGTTTGGGGGGTTCGGGATTTTGGGGGGACCCCCCCGATGAGATTTTGGGGTCCCCCAGGACCCCCCCACGGTGGTGGTCGAGGACCTGAGGCTCTGCACCGTCAAACCCTGCCCCGACCTCGAGCGCCGCTTCTGCTTCGAGGTCGTCTCCCCCTCCAAGTGAGACCCCCCAAAAAACCCCGGGGGGACCCCAAAATCATTGGGGGGACCCCAAAAATCCCCCGGGGGGGACCCCAAAATTTCGGGGGATCCAAAAATCTCAGCGAGACCCCAAAAAAAATCTCAATTTTCAAAGGTGGAGGCTTAAAAATCCCCCCCCAAATAGCAAAAAAATTTATCCGAGGGACCCCAAAACTCTTCTGGGGGACCCCAAAATTATGAGGGGGGACCCCAAAAATCTCCGAGGGACCCCAAAATTTCAAAGGAATGCAAAATCCTGAGGGGGACCCCCAAAAAAATCCCAATTCCCAAAGGTGAGGGGTTCAAATCTGCCAAAACAACCCCAAATAAACCCCAAAAAATCCCAAAAAAACCCAAAATTACAGGAAAAGACCCCAAAAATTTTGAGGGGACCCCAAGATTTTGGGAAAGGGACCCCAAAATCTCCCAATCCCCAAAACCAGGGAGCTCCAAACTCCCCAAACAACCCCAGGGATCCCCAAATCTGCCCCAAAACTGCAGGAAAAGACCCCAAAATTCTCATGGAGGACCCCAAAATTCTGGAAAGGGACCCCAAAATCTCCCAATCCCCAAAGCCAGGGAGCTCCAAACCCCGCTGGGATCCCCAAATCTGCCCCAAAATGACCCCAAAACCCCCTGGGGGACCCCAAAATCCCCCTGGGGGACTCCTAAAATCCCCCCGGGGCACCCCAAAGCCCCCTGGGGGACCCCAAAATCCCTTTGGAGACCCCAGAACCCCCCTGGGGGACCCCTAAAATTCCCTGGGGGACCCCTAAAATCCCTTGGGGGCACCCCAAAATCCCCCCGGGGCACCCCAAACCCCCTGGGGGATCCCTAAAATCCCCTTGAGGACCCCAAAATCCCCCCTGGGGACCCCTAAAATCCCTTGGGGGACCCCCAAACCCCCCTGGGGACCCCAAAACCCCTTTCCCCAGGTCGTGCGTGCTGCAGGCGGATTCGGGGGCCGGGCAGCGGCGCTGGCTCAGCGCGGTGCAGAGCGGCATCGCCTGCGCCTACGGCCAGGGCGCCCCGAAAA
>NW_024512999.1:0-438 GCF_017590135.1 Pyrgilauda ruficollis | reverse complement strand
TGTCCCCTGACCCCTGTCCGCGTCCCCGCAGCTGCTCCGGGACAAATTCCGCGAGTTCTCCCGGGACACGGGCGGGCTGGGCCAGGAGCGGGTGGACGCAGCCAACGCGGCGGCGGCGGCGCTGATCGCCGGGGGCCACCCCGAGCGCGCGGCCGTGGCCCAGTGGCAAGCGGGGCTCAACGAGGCCTGGGCCGAGCTGCTGGAGCTGGTGGCCACGCGGGCGCAGGAGCTGGCGGCCGCGCACGAGCTGCAGCGCTTCCGCCGCGACGCGCGGCAGGTGCTGGCGCAGCTCCGCGCCAAGGCCCGGCAGGTGCCCGAGGAGCTGGGCCGCGACCTGAGGGCGGCCGAGGGGCTGGAGAGGCAGCACCGCGCCTTCGAGCACGACGTGCAGGCCCTGAGCGCGCAGGTGAGGGCACGGGGACGGGGACGGGGACGGGG
>NW_024512998.1:0-438 GCF_017590135.1 Pyrgilauda ruficollis | reverse complement strand
CTGTGTCCTGGATTTTGGGCTGGAATTCGGGGATTTTGGGCTGGTATTTTAGGATTTTGGGCTGGAATTTGGGGATTTTAGGGTGGGATTTTTGGGATTTGGATTTTTTGGGGTGGAAATTTGGGATTTTGGGGTTCCCAGGAGCGGGACGGGTCCCACGTGGAGGTGGAGCCTCTCTGTGTCCTGGATTTTGGGCTGGAATTTGGGGATTTTGGGGTGTGATTTTAGGATTTTGGGGTGGGATTTTTGGGATTTGGATTTTTTGGGGTGGAAATTTGGGATTTTGGGGTTCCCAGGAGCGGGACGGGTCCCACGTGGAGGTGGAGCCTCTCTGTGTCCTGGATTTTTACATCCACGAGTCCCAGCAGCGCCGGGGGCTGGGCCGGGAGCTCTTCAGGGAGATGCTGCAGGTTTGGGGGCAAAAACGGGGATTTTGGG
>NW_024512997.1:0-438 GCF_017590135.1 Pyrgilauda ruficollis | reverse complement strand
TGCCCTGAAAGGTGTTTGCTGCTGGATTTAAATCAATGTACTATGACAAAAAGCATTTTCTCTCAGCAGCTATTGAGAACAAGATCCCTAAATGTTCCTGCAGCTCTAAACCTCCCCAAAGGACCAGAAGGTTGGGCCACTCTGGATATATTTAAATACTCAAATCCTCAGTCCCCCAGAAGACCATCTCTGACCTTCACCAGCCTCTTCTTTATTTAATTAATTATTTGTTCATTTCTAGCGCCCTCATCACCACAGCATCGAGGACCATGAGTAATTCTTTCCCACATAAGCACAAAGACAAGGGGTCTTAGGGCATAAAATTCACATTTAAGTGGTGACAAGACCAGCTGCCTGTGAACCACTTTCCATTCAGCACAAAATTTGGGGATTTCTTTAAATTTTCACCCTCAAGATGTACAAAAAAAAAAAAAAAAA
>NW_024512996.1:0-438 GCF_017590135.1 Pyrgilauda ruficollis | reverse complement strand
GTGTGTGTGTGCTTCTTTTTGCGAGTTACTGTATTATAGTTGGTCTTCCAAGACAATAATTCCTTCTCTGCTTCAGTCTGTCACCTCAAGTGAGTATGAGCTGAGATCACAGAAGACTGTTTACTCAAGGAGTGATCCAGCTATCCACTGATAGCTTGGGATGGTGTCTGAAACCATGCCTAGCAATGAAACACCCTTGTCTTGGCAGAGGTATAGTTCACTTTTGGATGAAAGTGAGATTTAGGCACTTAGGGAAGGGCTGGCTCTCCATGATAAGGTAGGGATTTATGGCACTGGGAGAGAGGGAAAGCCTGGCTCTCCATGACAGGGCCAAGCTAAACTGTGGCCTGTTTGCTGTGTAATTTGCAAACTTGGACATTGACCAATAAAACAGTGAGAATCATAGGGTCATGGAATGATTTGGTTTAGAAGGGACCT
>NW_024512995.1:0-438 GCF_017590135.1 Pyrgilauda ruficollis | reverse complement strand
GCTGTGCAGCAGCAGCACGGCCAGGCTCCCCAGGACCCCCCAAGCACCCCAAAGCCCCCCAAGCCCCCCGGGACCCCCACTCACGCGTAGCTGTGCAGCAGCAGCACGGCCAGGCTGCGGATGCCGCGGGCCAGCAGCCGCTCCAGGTCCCCGCGGAGCCGCGCCACGTCCAGGGGCCGCTGCAGCAGCAGGGTGACACCCGAGACACCTGGGGGGACAACAGTGTCACCTGCCACCCTGGGACACCTGGGACATCCCTGCTGCACCGGCAGGGTGACACCTGACACACCTGGGGACAGGGGACAACAGTGTCACCCACAGCCCTGGGACACCTGGGACATCCCTGCTGCAGCAGCAGGGTGACACCTGAGACACCTGGGGACAGTGGACAGTCACAGTGTCACCTGACACCCTGGGACATCCCTGCTGCACCGGCAG
>NW_024512994.1:0-438 GCF_017590135.1 Pyrgilauda ruficollis | reverse complement strand
GCAGGGCCAGGAGTTGGACTCCACGATGCTGATGGATCCCTTCCAACCCAGCATATTCTGTGAGCAAAGAAGGAAGGAGGGAACATGTGAGTATCTGAGTTAGAGCTTAAGTCTTAACACAGACCACAAATTTTGACAGCTAGGAAGAGGTGAATGGTGTAAAAAACCAGTGAGAGCTATAGCTTAAATAGACAAATAAATATAACAACACTGCTCATCTGCTTTTCCTTGCCAGATCTCATTGCTCATTGAAAACAGCCACTAATGTTGAGTATTTACAATACATACATCAATTTATGAGCCTTCCTCCACCCAGGCTGCTGTGCCAGAGATGTTTTTAAATCTTCTGCTTACAGAGGAAATATGTCCTAAAAGGGAACTTGTGAGCTGGTCAACAGATGCTCTAGGTCTGACCCCCATAAATTTGTGGCAGTATTA
>NW_024512993.1:0-438 GCF_017590135.1 Pyrgilauda ruficollis | reverse complement strand
CAGGACATTTCCCAGCAAATACAATAGCTGTTCACAGGAGTTACAGCTCCTTCTCCCTGGCAATGACTCCTACACCATGGACACCCCAAGTAAGCTGCCACAGAGTGTGTCAAATGACAGGAGGTGGCTGTGCTGGATCCCCCTTCTCTCCGCATGCTGACAAGGAGCCAACACACAGCCACCCCCACCCCTCCCAGCTTCTGGGAGAAGGCCTCCAGAGAGGCTTTCCTAAAGAGCACACAACACAGGTATGCTTGGCTGCTGTCAGGAAAGTCCAGGTAATGAAATATTGTTCATTTAACGCTGCAGGAACATGTGGGGACAAATTCAACATGCTGTGTCACCCTGGGAACATGGGCCTGTGGGACTTGGGACAGCTGAAGAGAATGAGCTGAATCTGCTGCCATGCATGGGTGGAAGAGGTTTTACAGTGACTTC
>NW_024512992.1:0-438 GCF_017590135.1 Pyrgilauda ruficollis | reverse complement strand
TTTTTGGGGTTAAATTTCGGATTTTTTCAGCTGAATTCAGGCTGTTTTGGGGTGGATTTTTGGGGTGAATCTGGGGGATTTTTGGGGTGAATTTTTGGGGTTAAATTCCGGATTTTTTTGGCTGAATTCAGGGCATTTTAGAATGGATTTTTTGGGTGAATTCAGGGCATTTTGGGGTGGATTTTTCGGCTGAATTCAGGTCATTTCGGGGTGGGTTTTTGGGGCGAATCGGGGCCATTCTGGGGCTCACGGTGCCGCTCCGGGACCATCTCGAGGTCGGGGTCGAGGTCGAGGATCCGCAGCTCCCGGAGCTCCGGCTCCGCCTCCAGCAGCACCTGCACCAGGTGAGAGCCCAGGAACCCCGAGCCGCCCGTCACCACCATCACCAGGCCCTGGGGAGAGCCGGAACCAGACTGGGATTGGACTGGGAACACTGGG
>NW_024512991.1:0-438 GCF_017590135.1 Pyrgilauda ruficollis | reverse complement strand
TGGGGAAAATTTCCAGGATTTTGGGTGAGTTCCTTCAATGGAGATGCCAGAACTGGACCCGCCATTCCTCCTCCTCCTCCTCCTCCTCTCTTCCCTCACTTTTCCAGGATTGGGGATCCACCCCCTACTCCCGCTGCTCTTCCTCCTCCTCCTCCTCCTCCTCGTCCTCCTGGGGGTCCCGCAGGCGGTACTTGAGGCGGCGCAGGGGCTCGGTGAGGCTGCGGGGCGCCGAGCCCTCGAGCTCCTGGCGCTCCTGGAAGTTCCTGTCCAGCAGCTCGGCCGCCTGGCGCCAGCCGTGGAAGCAGGAGGGGCCCCGATCCCGGATTTCCCGCACGGCGTTGGGCGCCAGCACCGCCCCGCTGGGCGCCAGCACCACCACGGCCGGCAGCTCCGACACCCCGAAACGCTGCTCCAGCTCCCTGGGGGAAAACGGGGGGG
>NW_024512990.1:0-438 GCF_017590135.1 Pyrgilauda ruficollis | reverse complement strand
CCACAATAAAAAAAGTAAAGACTGGAAATGCTTTTGAGAGTAACACCCCTTCTTCACTGGCGTCAGTTATTTCTATTTTTGTCTTTTTATCAAGCAGTTGAAAGCTTTAAATTGAAAAAATAGAGGATATTTCAGCTAAGCACTTGCATGTAATCATTAAATTAGGGAAATACAGAGCAGGAATGTTTAAGATGTTTCCTGTTCTGATGGCTCATACTGTGACAGCTGAATAATTTTATATTTTCTGCATTGATTTCTGCCCTTCCCCTCTCTATGAGAATGCTCTTAATCTGTCACTTGGTCTGTACCAATTTAAGCTGGTGTTCAGTTTCTGAAGATGATGTTCAGTGCTCTCATTCTTCAGGCTTGGCTGAACTTCTGATCTCTGGAGTTTTTTCCTCCCCTCTGAGTCATCAGTGGAACCACTGAACAGTGTCA
>NW_024512989.1:3128-5552 GCF_017590135.1 Pyrgilauda ruficollis | reverse complement strand
AAAAAATCCCAAAAAAATCCCCAAATTGGGAAAAATCCCAAAAAATTGGGAAAAATCCCCAAAAAATCCCCAAAAAAGGGAGCTGGGGGGGGAGGGGGGGTCCCGGGGCTCCGTTTTGGGGCGATTTTGGGTCGTTTTGGGGGAATTTTGGGGCCCCCCCCGCGGATTTTGGGTCAATTTCGGCAGATTTTGGGTCCTTTCAAGACATTTTGGGTGAATTTTAGGAGATTTTGGTCAATTCCTGGCGATTTTGGGTCCTTTAAGGTGATTTGGGCCTCCCCAGGTGATTTTGGGTCAATTTTAACCAATTTTGGGTCAATTTCTGGGGAATTTGTTCCATTTCAGGGGATTTTGGGTCCATTTTAGGTGATTTTGGGCCAATTAAAGAGATTTTGGGTCAATTTCTGGGGATTTTGTTCCTTTTCAGGGGATTTTGGGTTCATTTTGGGTGATTTTGGGCCAATTAAAGAGATTTTGGGTCCATTTCTGGTCATATTGGGTCAATTTCAGGCGATTTTGGCTCCACTTTAGGCGATTTTGGGTCCGTTTCAGTTGATTTTGGGTCAATTTAATGGGATTTTGGCTCTATTTTTGCTGATTTTGGGTCCCTTTCAGGCGATTTCGGGTCCACTTTAGGTGATTTTGGGTCAATTTCTGGCGATTTCGTGTCCCTTTACGGTGATTTTGGCTCCATTTTATGGGAATTTGGGTCCATTTCTGGTGATTTTGGGTGCATTTCAGGTGATTTTGGGTCAATTTTTGCTGATTTTGGGTCCCTTCCAGGTGATTTTGGGTCCCTTTCAGGCGATTTTGGGTCCATTTCAGGCGATTTTGGCTCCATTTTTAGGTGATTTTGGGTCCATTTCTGGCAATTTCGTGTCCCTTTCAGGTGATTTTGGGTGCATTTCTGGTGATTTTGGGTCAATTTAATGGGATTTTGGCTCCATTTTTGCTGATTTTGGGTCCATTCCAGGCAATTTTGGGTCCTTTTCAGGCGATTTTGGGTCCATTTTAGGGGATTTTGGGTCCATTTCAGGCAATTTTGGGTCCCTTTCAGGTGATTTTGGGTGCATTTCTGGTCATTTCGGGTCCATTTCAGGCAATTTTGGCTCCATTTTTAGGGGATTTTGGGTCAATTTCTGGCAATTTCGTGTCCCTTTCCGGCGATTTTGGGTCCATTTCTGGCAATTTCGGGTCCCTTCCAGGTGATTCCTGCCCCCCCAGGTGACCCCCCCGGGCAGGTGCGATGGCCGAGCCCGGCCCCGCCCCCGAGGAGCCCCCCCGGGACCCCCCGGGGCCGCTGGCGCTGCTGCGCTCGCGCGCGCTCGACGTCACCTTCGAGGTGGGCGACGACTACGAGGTCATCGAGACCATCGGCACCGGCGCCTACGGCGTGGTCAGCTCGGCCCGCAGGCGGGACACAGGTGAGGCGCACCTGGGGCAGGTGAGACACACCTGACAGGGTCTGGGCCACACCTGAAACACACCTGGGCACACCTGGGATACACCTGGGCACACCTGGAGGGGCTGGGACATACCTGGGACAGGTGAGACACACCTGGGATAGACCTGGGGCAGGTGAGACAGGTGAGATGCACGTGGGATACACCTGAGATACCTGAGACACACCTGGGACAAACCTGGAGGGGCTGGGACACACCTGGGGCAGGTGAGACACACCTGACAGGGTCTGGGCCACACCTGAAACACACCTGGGCACACCTGGGATACACCTGGGCACAGCTGGGATAGGTGAGATACACCTGGGGCAGGTGAGATGCACCTGGGCACACCTGAGATACCTGGGACACACCTGGAGGGGCTAGGACATACCTGGGACAGGTGAGACACACCTGGGATACACCTGGGACACACCTGGGACACACCTGGGACAGGTGAGACAGGTGAGATACACCTGGGACACACCTGGGACATACCTGGGACAGGTGAGACAGGTGAGATACACCTGAGATACCTGGGGCACACCTGAGACAGGTGAGACATCTCTGTGAGAGTCTGGGCCACACCTGGACACACCTGAACACACCGGGACACACCTGAACACACCTGAGCACACCTGGGCACACCTGGGCACACCTGAACACACCTGTGCCACACCTGTGCCACACCCGACCGCTGGCCCCGCCCCCCAGGCCAGCAGGTGGCCATCAAGAAGATCCCCAACGCCTTCGACGTGGTGACCAACGCCAAGCGGACGCTGCGCGAGCTGAAGATCCTCAAGCACTTCAAGCACGACAACATCATCGGCATCAAGGACATCCTGCGGCCGGCCGGGCCCTACGGCGAGTTCCGCTCCGTGTGCGCGCCCGGGGCGGGGCCGGGCGGGGCGGGGCTGGGTTGGGTTGGGTTGGTTGGTTGAGTTGGATTGGGTTGGGTTGGGTTAGTTGGGGTGGGTTTCTTGGG
>NW_024512989.1:0-2754 GCF_017590135.1 Pyrgilauda ruficollis | reverse complement strand
CCCCTCCCGCCCCTCCCCCCGCAGCTACGTCGTGCTGGACCTGATGGAGAGCGACCTCCACCAGATCATCCACTCCTCCCAACCGCTGACCTTGGAGCACGTCCGCTACTTCCTCTACCAACTCCTCCGCGGCCTCAAGTACATCCACTCCGCCAACGTCCTCCACCGCGACCTCAAACCCTCCAACCTCCTGGTCAACGAGAACTGCGAGCTCAAGATCGGCGACTTCGGCATGGCGCGCGGCCTGGGCGCCGACCCGCGCCACGCCAAGGCCTTCCTCACCGAGTACGTCGCCACGCGCTGGTACCGCGCGCCGGAGCTGCTGCTGTCGCTGCACCGCTACACGCGCGCCATCGACATGTGGTCGGTGGGCTGCATCTTCGCCGAGATGTTGGGGCGCCGCCAGCTCTTCCCCGGCAGGAATTACGTCCACCAGCTGCAGCTGATCATGGCGGTGCTGGGCACGCCGCCGCCCGGCGTCATGGCGGCCATCGGCGCCGAGCGCGTCCGCGCCTACGTGCAGAGCTTGCCGCCGCGCCCGCCGGTGCCGTGGGAGAGCCTCTTCGGCGACGCCGAGCCGGCGGCGTTGGCGCTGCTGGGGAGGATGTTGCGTTTCGACCCGCGGGAGAGGGTGGGCGTGGCCGAGGCGCTGCGCCACCCATTTTTGGCCAAATACCACGACCCCGAGGACGAGCCCGAGTGCGTGCCGGCGTTCGACTTCGCCTTCGACCGGCAGGCGCTCACCAAGGAGGAGATCAAGGCGGCCATCGTGGCCGAGATCGCCGATTTCCACGCCCGCCGTGACGGCATCCGGCGGCAGATCGCGCCGGCGCCGCCCGCCGCCGTGGTGGGCGTGGCCAACGCGGGCAACAAGGCCGGCGTCGACGTCAACATGGCCAACGTCGACGCCGCCAACAACGCAGTCAACGCCGACCTCAACGCGGCCATGGCGACCGTGACGGCCGCCAACGGCCCGGCGTGGCCGCCCTGCGCCGACGTGGACATGCCCAGCCCGGGCCCCGCCCCCGACTGCCCCATGGACTCGCCACGGGTGAAGGCGGAGCCCGGTGCGCCGGCGGCACCGGCGGCGGCGCCCAAGAGGGACGGCGCCATCTCGGACGACACCAAGGCGGCGCTGAAGGCGGCGCTGCTGAAATCGGCCATGAGGAACAAGAGTAAAGGTGGGGGGGGTTGGGTTGGGTTGGGTTGGGTTGAGTTGGGTTGGATTGAGTTGAGTTGATTGGTTTGGGTTTGGTTGAGTTGATAGATTTGGGTTGGGTTGAGTTGAGTTGGGTTGGGTTGGGATGGTTGAGTTTAGTTGAGTTGGGTTGAGTTGATTTATTTGACTTTGGTTGAGTGAGTTGATTAGTATGAGTTGAGTTGGGTTGGGTTGAGTTGGGTTGGGTTGAGTTGGGTTGGGTTGAGTTGGGTTGGATTGAGTTGATAGATTTGGGATGGGTTGAGTTGGTTTGAGTTGGGTTGGGTTTGGTTGACTTGGGTTGAGTTGGGTTGGCATGGGTTGTGTTGCGATGGTTGAGTTTGATTGAGTTGGGTTGAGTTGAGTTGGGTTGGGTTTGGTTGGGTTTGGTTGGGTTGGGTTTGGTTGGGTTGAGTTGGGTTAGTTGAGTTGCGTTGAGTGGACTCAAGCTCAGTTGGGTTGACTTGGTTGAGTTCCGTTGAGTTGCATTGAGTTGCGTTGAGTTTGGCCAAATCTTGGCCTTGCCTTGACTTCCCTTCCGTCGCGTTGACTCACCTTCCCATTGGCTGGCCCCTCCCCCTTTCCCCTCCCCCCAGACCCGCCCTGCGCCGCCCCGGAGGCGCCCGAGGGCCGCAAGCCGGTGACGGCGGCCGAGCGCCAGCGCGAGCGCGAGGAGAAGCGCCGGCGCCGGCAGGAGCGCGCCAAGGAGCGCGAGAAGAAACAACGCGAGCGCGAGCGCCGCGAGCCACGCCCCCGGGGGGAGGGGCTTCACGGCCTGGTCCTCACCGACGACGACCGACACCTCCTGGAGCGCTGGACCAAGATGGCCGACGGCGCCCCGCCCCGCCGCCCCCCTGCCCGGCCCCACCCCCGGCGCCGCCGGCCGAGGCGTGGGCGGGTCCTGAGGCGTGGGCGGAGCCTCCGGGCGGCGCCGGCGACGCTGACGTGGCCACGGTGACGCAGCAGCTGCAGAAGTCGCAGGTGAGGAGAGCGGGGCCAACCCCAGGGGGGGGGTCTCGGGGTGGCCACGCCCCCTGCTCAGCGCCACGCCCCCTCAGGTGGAGGATCCGCTGCCCCCTGTGTTCCCGGTGACGCCCAAGGGCAGCGGCGCCGGCTACGGCGTCGGCTTCGACCTGGAGGAGTTCCTGAGCCAATCGCTGGACATGGTGGGCGAGCCCAAGGACAGGTGGGGACGGCCGGGGGCGCCTTGGGTTGGGTTGGGTTGGGTTGGTTGGGTTGGGTTGGATTGGGTTGGGTTAGGTTGGGTTGGGTTGGTTGGTTTGGGTTGTGGTGGTTGGGTTGGTTTGGGTTGGGTTGGTTGGGTTGGGTTGGGTTGGGTTGGGTTGGGTTGGGTTGAGTCGCATTGAGTTGGGTTCAGTTGGGTTGGTTGAGTTGGGTCAAGTTGGTTGAGTTGGGTTGTGTTGAGTTGGGTTGATTGAGTTGAGTCATGTTGGGTTGAGTTGGATTGGGTTGGGTTGGGTTGAGTTGGGTTGAGTTGAGTTGCATTGGGTGGGGTTGAATTGGGTTAAGTTGGGTGGGGTTGGGTTGGGTTGGGT
>NW_024512988.1:1080988-1102938 GCF_017590135.1 Pyrgilauda ruficollis | reverse complement strand
ACAAAAATCATAGAAACCCACAGAGAACCGCACAAAATCCACAGAAACCCACACAGAACCACACACAAACCCACAGAGAACCACACAAAAAAACACACAAACCCAGAGAGAAACACACAAAAACCAGACAAACCCACGGAGAACCACACACAAAAACCATACAAGCCCATGGAGAAACACACAAAAACCACACAAACCCACGGAGAACCACACACAAATCCACAGAGAACCGCACAAAACACGCAAAGCCCCCCACAGAACCCCCCAAACCCGCAGAGGAGCCCCCAGCCCGGCCGGGCACGCTGCCCACCTTGTTGGCCAGCAGCAGGCAGGGCACGGCGCTCCCGTCTGGCAGCACCAGCTTGCTGTCCAGGTCCTGCTTCCACTTGTGGCTGTTGCTGAAGGTGCTGGCGTTGGTGACATCAAACATGATGACACAGGCTGAGGCCTCCCTGTAGTACAGCCGGGTCATGGAGGTGAAGCGTTCCTGCCCTTCGGGGTCAAAAAGCAGAGGGAAAAACCCAGCCAGAGTTGGTGTTTTGGGGTTGGTGCAGGTGGGTTGGGTGTTCAGGGGTTGGGTTTGCAGCTGGCTGTAGGGATTTGTGGTTAGAGGGGGGATTTGGGGTGTGTGATGGACAGGGGGCGCTGGGCTGGGTAGGGGTCAGGTCACAGAAGCAGGAAAAACACAAGGAGAAACACAGAAAAACACAAAAAAAAAACTTATGGACCCACAGAGAAACACATAAACACACAGAGAAACACACAAAAACTGTACAAACCCACAGGAAAACACACAAAAACACACAAAAACCATACAAACCCACAGAGAAACACATAAACACACAGAGAAACACACAAAAACTGTACAAACCCACAGGAAAACACACAAAAACACACAAAAACCATACAAACCCACAGAGAAACACATAAACACACAGAGAAACACACAAAAAATGTACAAATCCACAGGAAAACACAGAAAAACTCTACAAACCCACAGAGAAATACACAAAAACATACAAAAACCATACAAACCCACAGAGAAACACACACAAACCATACAAACCCACAAAGAAACTCAGAGAAACACACAAAATACACACAAAACCCCACAGAGAAGCACACAAACACACAGATAAACACACAAAAACCACACAAACACACAGAGAAACACAAAATCCCACACAGAAACACACAAAAACACACAAAATCCATACATATAAACCCATGGAGCAACACACAAAATACACAGAAAGACCATACAAACCCACAGAGAAGCATACAAAAACACACAAGAACCATACAAACTCACAGAGAAACACACAAACACAAACACACACACAGAAACACACTAAATACACACAAACCCACAGGGAAACACACAAAACCCATACAAACCCACACAGAAACAAACACACAAAAACCACATAAAACCCACACAGAAACACACAAAAGCCATACTAACCCATAGAGAAACACATAAAATACACAGAGAAACACACAAAACACACAAACCCACACAGAAACAGAGAAACACACAAAAAACACACAGAACCCCACACAGAAACACACAAAAGCCATACTAACCCACAGAGAAACACTCAAACACACAGAGAAACACACAAAATACACACAAACCCACAGAGAAACACAGAGAAACACACAAAAGCCATACTAACCCATAGAGAAACACATAAAATACACAGACAAACACACAAAATACACACAAACCCATAGAGAAACACATAAAATACACAGAGAAACACACAAAACCCACAAAATCCATAAAGAAACACAAAAAATACACAGAGAAACACACAAAACCCATAAAGAAACACATAAAATACACAGAGAAACACACAAAACCCATAAAGAAACACATAAAATACACAGAGAAACACACAAAACCACACAAACCCATAGAAAAACACATCAAATACACAGAGAAACACACAAAACCCATAAAGAAACACAAAAAATACACAGAGAAATACACAAACCCATAGAGAAACACATAAATACACAGAGAAACACACAAACCCACAGAGAAACACACAAAACCCATAGAGAAACACACAAAATACACAGAGAAACACACAAAACCACACAAACCCATAGAGAAACACATCAAATACAGAGAGAAACACACAAAACACACACAATCCCACAGAGAAACACACAAAACTCATAGAGAAACACACAAAATACACAGAGAAACACACAAAACACACACCAAGTCTGTTTGGGTTAAAGGGACCAAAGACCCCCAGCGGGCACACGGTGCCAGGGTGCCCCAGGGCTCTGTGACACCTCCAGGGACAGCCCCAATATCTGCATCACCCCCAGGTGACCCGGAGCCCTGGGGCCACCTGGGTGTCCCTGGGCACCACACGGGCACAGTGCCAGCTCTGCCTCCAGCTCCTTTTTGAGGCCAGAAGCCAAAGCAGCCTCTTGCTGCGTTGCTCACTCTGCCAACTTCTCCTTCCTGATGCCATTTTAAGGATTCCAGGCAGCCCAGAGGAAACCACAGCCCTGTTTTCCTCCCTGCTCCACATCCAGGGGGGCCATTTTAGAGATGCTGCTGCCCAGAGCTCTCCTGGTGCCAGGGAATTTGGGAAATTCATTCCTGGAGCCCTTTTTTTCCTTCATATTTTCACTGGTTTGTTTTCCTTTCCTGCTTCTGAGAGAGGAAATTTCCTTTTCACTGCCTATTTTTATTATGGTTTGTTGTTCTTTCCTGCTCCTGAGACAGGAGCTACTTGTTCCACTCCAGCTTTTATAATTCTGTCCCTCAGAGTGTCTCCCGTGCCAGAAATTTGGATTTTAACCCAAAATTTGGAGCTGAGCAGTCTCATATCCAGCCAGTTCCACACTCCCTCTGCTCTGGCTCTGGAACAGAGGGGAAAGGCCCAGCAGGAATTGCTGTGTGCATTCCTCACAGGTGGATTTTTAATTAAATATTTAAATTACTACAGCAGGCTGGAGGCAGCAAAGCAGAGCAGTCCTGCCCCTGGAACCCACAGGCACCTGGGATTTATTTTTGGAGGAGAAGGAAAAGGAAGATAAAGGAATATGAAAGGAAAGAACGGGAAAGGGAAGGGAAGGGAAGGGAAGGGAAGGGAAGGGAAGGGAAGAGAAGGGAAGGGAAGGGAAAATATGGCAAAAAAGGCCAAAACATTGAGAACATTAGAAACCCTTCCAAATACCTGCAATGTCCCAGAGCTGCAGCCGAACCGTCTCCGACTCCGACCACTGAACCACCTTCAGAGCAAAATCCACTGGAGAATTCCCAAAACAGCAGGAAGGAAAGCTGCTCAGGGCCATTCTGCACCTCGGGGCTGCTCCTGCACAGCCTCTCCCCATCTGCCAGAGCCCCAGCCCAGCCACGGGGCCACCCCAAATCCTGCACCTGGGTCACCAGCCAAGCACAATTCCAGGCTGGATGGAGCTTGGAGCAACCTGGCACAGGGAAAGGTGTCCCTGTTTATGGGGTCAGAGAAGCCCTGAGGTCCCTTCCAAGCTGAATCACCCCACATTTGCTGCCACCAGTGAGTCAAAAGGGGAAGCCCTGTGCTGTTCTCACATCCTGATGTGTCAGGGTTTCAACCTGGCAGCCAGACCTAGCTGGGCTGGAAGTGACCAAAACCAGGAACAAAGTACAAAAAGAAAAGTCCCATGAACCAGCCTGCAGCATTTGCTGCAGGCAGAGACCAGGGCACAGCCCAGAGCTCTGTGCCTCTCCAGTTTTCACCGCTGATCCATCCCCTCTCAGGTCAGGAATAAGAAGATTTAAACAGCTGTGCTCAACACCCCCAGTTTTGGCTCCTTGGGGAGATTTCCTGGGTAAAGCCTTGGCAGCTCCTGCTCCTTCCAGGTTATTCATTCACACAAAGAACCAAAATCCTGCTCAGCCCCATTCCCTCCTCCCAGAGCTTCCCAAGAGCTGCTGACCCCTCCGCAGGAGGCCAGGCTGTTTAACTAAAGCCAAACCAGCGCTGATGATGGTTTTACTGGGATAAGCTGACCCTATAACCTCAAATTATCCATTTTGCTGCTCCTGGGGTGGCTATTCCAGGGCGTGGGAGAAGGATGGGACACCCCAAATGAGTCAGGCAGAAGCTCCTGGGGGCTCAGGGCTGTTCAGTTAACGCCAAACCAGTGTGGCTGCTGGTTTTACTGGATAAGCTGAGCCTGGAACCTCAGCCTATCCATCCTACAGCTCCCGGGGTGGCTATTCCAGGGGGCGGGAGAAGGATGGGACACCCCAAATGAGTCAGGCAGAAGCTCCTGGGGGCTCAGGGCTGTTCAATTAATGCCAAACCAGCGCTGCTGATGGTTTTACTGGGATGATCTGAGCCCATAACCTCAGCCTGTCCATCCCGCAGCTCCTGGGGTGGCTATTCCAAGGGGCAGGGGCACCCCAAACGAGCCTGGCAGAGGGACAGGATCCCCGGGTGGCTCAGGGAAGAGGCTCTGGCAGTGAATACCTCACAAACCACCGACGGTACATGGCTGTTCCCACCCCAAACTCCCAGCCCCACCGCCCAGGGAGGACGGGGGAGAGCGGGGAGTCCCCCGGGACGAGGGGCGCGGCGCGGGCTGGGGATGGGCACCGGGATGGGCACGGTGCCGGAGCCCGGGAACCCCCGGGAACCGCTGGGAACCCCCGGGGAACCCCTGGAAAGCACCGAGAGCCCCCCGGGAACCCCTCAGTAACCCCCAAGAACCCAAGGGAACCCCCGAGAATCTCCCCTCCCGGTAAACCCCAAGAACTCCCGATAACCCCCGGAACTCCCCAGTAACCCCCGGTACCCCCCGATTAACCCCCCGGTACCCCCTGAGAACCCCCTGGTAACCCCCGAGAACCCCCCGGTCCCCCCCGGTACCCCCCGGTAGCCCCGGTAGCCCCGGTACCCCCCGGTACCCCCCGGTAGCCCCGGTACACCCCGGTAGCCCCGGTAGCCCCGGTGTCCGGGCGGGCTCACCCCCCACGGTGGATTTGTAGTGCCGGTTGAAGCTGTCGTTGGCGTAGCGCTGCACCAGCGAGGTCTTGCCCACCGTGGCGTCCCCGACCACCAGCACCTTGAACATCCGATCCTGCCCCATCCCGGCCCGGCCCGGCCCGGCCCCGCTCGGTCATGTGCGGCTCAGCCGGGGCAGCGCCGCAGCCTCCCGGGGCTGCCGGGAGCTGTAGTTCGCTGCCTTCCGCCGGAGCCAGCCGGCACATCCCCCTGGGAGCAGATCCTGCTGTGTGCGCCCCCAGATCCTGATCCTGCACCTCCAGATCCTGCTCTGTGCGCCCCCAAATCCTGCTCTGTGCACCCCCAGATCCTGATCCTGCACACCCAGACCCTGCTCTGTGCGCCCCCTGTGTCCCCAGACCCTGCTCTGTGCGCCCCCAAATCCTGCTCTGTGCACCCCCAGACCCTGCTCTGCGCACTCCCAGATCCTGATCCTGCACCCCCAGACCCAGCCCTGCACATCCCCTGTGCCCCCAGATTTTGCTCTGTGCACCCCCAGCCCTGTGCACCCCCAGATTCAGCCCATGCATCCCCAAATCAAGCCCCATACACCCTCAAACTCTGCCCTGCACATCCCCTGTATCCCTGGACCCTGCTCTGTGCACCCCCAGACTCAGCCCTGCACATCCCCTGTATCCCCAGCCCCATCCCTGCACATCCCCTGTATCCCCAGATCCAGACCCTGCACCCCCATCCCCACTCTCCCCTGCCCCAGACACCCCTGAACCCCAGCCCATGCTCCCTGCACCCCACAACGTGCAAACACCTCTCCCATCAGATTTTAATTTTTAAACAAGGCTCCCTTATTGCTGGGATTTCTCCAAGGTCTTCAAGCCCAGCTGCTTCTTCCTGCACCTCCTGCTCCCTTCCCCAACGAGGAAACGCCAACAGAACCCCCCAGGCCCAGGAGAGCAGGAGAAGTACCCCAGCACCCCAATATTCACCCCAATATTCACCCCAATATTCACCCCAGTGTGAGAAGCCAGCAGGGCTGGGGGGCTGCTCCCCAAACCCAAGGCTGGCGTTTTGGGATTCTGCTTTGGGGGCACAGCCCTGCAGGAAACACCAATTCCTGCAACTCCAGGGGTTTTTCTGCACCCCAGAAGGGGCAGAACCCTTTTGTTGCATGAAATCAGCAGGAACAGGCAGAGGCCACGTGGCAGCAGGGCCTGGATCCTGAACCAGCACCTGGATTCCTGCTGGGAGCCCCCAGGACCCGACCTAGGGCACCTGGCACTCACACTAATCCCAGCTTGCTTCATGCCCAGCAGTTTATTTAATTTTCGTAACTCTCCTATCAAAAGAGAGCTCAAATAAGCCTCAAAACTTGAAAGGGGCCTTCAACCTGATGGGAAAAAAAAAACCCACCAGAGTCCACATAAATAAATGTCATCTTTATTTAACCAAATATAATTTATCCATTAGGTCGACATCTGTCAGTTATAGGAACTATAAATAATTAAGACAGTCTTTTTCCTTTGATAAAAGAGTAAACCAGGATTTTCATCTGCAGGCAGCTGTAGAGTAGGCATGCATTGGAGTGCAACCAGTGGGAAGAGGCTTGTTTCTGGTTTTTTTCCATCAATACTCCTCACTTTTAAATTAAATTCTTCCCTGACCATTCCCCAAGCACACCTCTGACCATATTTAATGTACAGACGCCCCCAGCCCCACAACCCCCAGCCATGAGGGGCAGATTCCTCCCCTAGGGAATCTTTTCCTGGGGGATTAAGTGGTGATGTGACACCAGAAAGGCCAGCAGAGCTTCTCTTTATATCCATAAAAGCTGTAGTGTTAATGGAAGGAAATCTTGCATTTAATCCTCAGCATCAGGCAGAGAAATCAGGTGAGCAGCTGAGAATATTCCAGAAAATATTCCAGAAAACATCCAGGATTCCCTGGGCTGAGAGCTCAGCACAGCAGGGACAGGCTTTGTTTTGTGGTTGGGTTTTTTCCTTTGAGCACAGCTTTGGCCAAAGGAGAGCTGAGAAATGTCACCAGAGGGGACAGAGGAGGATCAGAGCTGCTCCCACACGGGACACGGACACAGGAGGAGGGGGACTGAGCCTGATGCTGGATTAGCAAGGGGAAAAAGGGGAAAATCACCTCAAAAATACAACACCTGCTCTTCTGGGGAGCAGCCAGCCCTGCCTCCTGCCCACCTCCAGCAGCAGGGAAGGGTTTGCAGAGCTCCAGAGAGGGCAGGAGCAGCCAGGAGCCCTGGCTTGGCTCCATGTGCTCCTTGGATTTCCAGAATTCCATCCTGACCCTCCTTCCCAACAGCATCATCTGCAGCCAGGCCCAGCTCTGCTCCCAGATCCTGGCCTGGCACAACGAGCCTGGACTAACTTTGGTCTTGGTTTGCCCCTCTGGTTTTGCTGCCCTCCCAGCATGGCCTAAGGGGAAGAGCAGGAATTCCCTGAGGTGAAGAGCACAAAAAGCAGGAGGGGAAGCAGCAGAGGAGGAACCCTGCACTCCCAGGGCTCAGCCAGGGCCTCCCAGCTGGGCTGAGCCCCAGTCCCAGATTTTACACAAGGGCAGGAGGTTCCTGTTCCTGCTCCAAGAGCCAGGGCTCCTGTGATTCTGCATTTCCAGCCGCTTTCCAGCTGGCAGAGAAATCCCAAGGACGTCCTTCCCTAACAGACACCAGGAGCAAAATGCTCCTGCCCAGCTGGGAGCACCCCAGGCTCAGCTGGGGCAGCTGCTGGGTGGCTTTTCCTGCCTGCAAGGGGCCCTCAGCAGCCAAAAGGAAAGCTGGGCACAAAACCCAGGGGATGTTTGTCCATCCACCCCTCTGGGAACGTCAGCTGCACTGAGGAGAGCCAGGGAAATGGAGCAGCACCAGGAGGGCTCCAGCAGGGCCTGCAGAGATCTCTGGCAGTGGGATGGAGATGGTGATGATGATGATGATGGTGATGGGTGGGGAGAGCTCCCAGCCCCTCTGGGTGAGGCTCAGAGCAGCTGAGCTGGGCTCACCAAGGCAGGAGCAGCGTGCTGCAGCCTGGGGTGGGTGGCAAAAGGGAGCCTGAGGTGCCAGCAGAGCCCAGCCAGGGGCTGGGGGTCCCAGATGAGCTCACTCGCATTCCTGGGGTGAACACAGGAGCCTTCCTCACCATCCTCCTCATCCCCCTCACAGACACGCCCCGTTTTTGGGTGTGGGCCCAGGCTGGAGCTTCAGAGAGCCAAGGCAGGGGCACCCCGTGCCCTGAGCCACGGGCTGTGCTTGGCTGGAAGGTGCCAGCTCAGCTGAACACACCCGAGCTCCACCCGCAGGGTTTAAAACGCTTATGAAGCGAAAAAAGCAGCACTTCAACCTCGAGGGAGGGGCAGGGGGGGCTCCCTGCAGGATCTGACCGGGCAGGAACTTCTCTGGAACCTTGGTTCAGACATAACTGCTACGAAAATTGCACTTAGTGATTGTCTCGTTACACTTTTTGTTTGTTTGTTTGTCCTTCCCAAAACTAGGTAGATTCTTCTGTACAAACTCGGCTTGAAATATAAACCAGGTAAAATTCCCATTGAAAATAATGAGAATCCAGTATCAAAGGTGAAATCTTCCAGGGCGGTGGCAGGAGGGGGAAGCAAAGAAACAACAAATGGAAGGAGGAGAGCTGTGGGAAGGGAGGAGCAGGGAGATTTAATCCCCAACATCAGAGTCCCGGTCACCGATGAGCCAGAGCACGTGGAAGCTGAGGGCCAGCAGCCCTGTCCCAATCAGGTCCCCCAGGGCTGTCAGGTACGGGATGGAGAAGTTGTCGGGGTCCAGGTGCCTGCCCCACATCCAGTGCACCATCCAGTCAGCGATGTAGAGCAGGATCAGCACCTGCAAGAGCCACGGCAGCACAGCCCCTGAGCCCTGCAGCCCCACTGCAGCTCTGCCTGGCCCAGGGAGCACAGCCCCAGGGGCACAACAGCCCCAGGGGCACAACAGCCCCAGGGGCACAACCACCCCGTGGGCACAACAACCCCAGGGGAATAACAGCCCCAGGGGCACAACCACCCCACGGGAACAACAACCCCACTGCAGCTCTGCCTGGCCCAGGGAGCACAGCCCCAGGGGCACAACAACCTCACAGAAACAACAACCCCACAGGCACAACCACCCCATGGGAATAACAGCCCCACAGCAGCTCTGCCTGGCCCTGGGAGCACAGCCCCACAGGCACAACCACCCCAGGGGAATAACAGCCCCATGGGCACAACAACCCCATGGGAATAACAGCCCCAGGGGCACAACAACCCCATGGGAACAACAACCCCACAGCAGCTCTGCCTGGCCCTGGGAGCACAGCCCTAGGGGCACAACAACCTCACAGAAACAACCCCATGGGCACAACCACTCCAAGGGAACAACAGCCCCACGGACACAACAATCCCACGGGCACAACAGCCCCACAGGTACAATAACCTCATGGGCACAACAACCCCCTGGGAACAACAACCCCACGGACACAACCCCATGGGCACAACAACCAGTCCATGGGCACAACAACCCCATGGGAACAACCACCCCATGGGACAGAACAACCCTGTGAGCACAACAACTCCATGGGAACAACAACAACCCCCTGGGCACAACAACCCCATGGGCCACCACCATCCCATAACTACAACAACCCCGCAGGAACAACCACCCCATAGCCACAACAACACCACAACAACCCCGTGGGCACAACGAAATCTGCAGTGGATGCTCTCAAGCCTTTGGTGTGTCCCTCAGAGCCCTGTGGGCTCCCCCAGCTCCAGGCTGTGCCAGGGCAAAGGGCAGCACAGGGCACACATTCCCTGCAAAATTCCACATCCTCCTTTCATCACCAGGCCTTTTCAAATTGCCAGATCACCCCCGGGACAGAAACACTTTGGCTATCAAAAAGACTCAAAAGAGACAAAAGGCAGATTGTGAACTCCCCACGAATGGCAGGATGGAAGAACTGTGAGCACAGGTGTCCACAAAGGGTTCCCGAGGGTCCCCCTGCCCAGCACAGGATCTCCGGGCAGGGACAGGGTCTCTCCCTCCGAGCAGTCCCCAGTGCAGGTGCCACCCGTGTCCCCCGAGCCAGCCCAGCCCCCCGGGGGTCCCAGCTCACCTGGAGCAGCGCTGCTGTCATGTAGAACACGATGAAGATGAGGGTGAGCGTGGTGTGTCCCCCCTGCATGGAGTGGATGGTGTAGAGGAACACCAAGTGCCCGGGCACCACCAGGAGGAAGAGCACGCGGGCAGAGCGGGAGTTCACGTCTGCAAAGGGGACATCAGGCCTGCTTCAGACCCTGCAAGTGCCCAAAACCAGCTTGGGCAGGGCTTGGCAGCAAGCTGGGCTAGTGGAAGGTGTCCTGCCCATGGCAGGGGGTGGCACTGGGTGAGACTGAAGGTCCCCTCCCACCCAAACCATTCCGTGACCCCACGACCCAAGGCTGCAGGCTGGCAGGGATTTTGGGGTGTCTGTGCAGGGCCAGGAGCTGCACTGGATGATCCTGTGGGTCCCTTCTGAAATGGGGGGTTAGAAATTTAACTCGGGGTACAGACCAATTTTGGATTTTTTGTTTAGTCTTTTAACTTGTGTACTCACAAAAATACCTACAGAGGGAGAACAAAGAAGACTCGAAACTACTCAGAAAAGAATACTAAAGAGAGATAAAAAGAGGCCCCCACTAACCTTGAGACTAAAACAAGCAAAATCTAAATCTGATCTATAAGCACCACATTATAACTACATGACTAAAAAACTGCACAGACCCATAAAATTAATAAACCAGTTTAATGCACATGCATATATATTTTATGCATATGCAACAGGTTAGAAGATAAAGGACACCCAAGAATTTTCAGGAGTGCACATGTCCTTAAGGAGCATGTATCCAGCATTGAAATAAATCATACCAACTTTGCAACTTTAACAAGTTGTGGAGGTTTTTTCCACTGTCCTAGATTGCAAAGCAATGTGTGTGCTCCATCCCCATCTGTCAGAGGTGGGCACTTATCTGCTGTTCGTTGGGCAGTTTGCTTTACCTCTTCCACAAACCAATCCTCCCTCCAGGAGATCTCTGCTGTTCATGGGCCATTAATTATTAATTATCTTCTGTCCATGGCCAGGGAGTTTTTTTGTTGATGTTTGTGCTATTACATTTGTATTTTTTTAGTTTTCCTAATAACTGTTACTCCTGCTCCCACATCTTTACCCGAGAGCCCCTTAATTTCAAAACTATAACAATTCAGAGGGAGGGGGTTTACATTTCCCATTTCAGGAGGGTCTCCCGCCCTCCTTAACAGAACCTGTCTGTTCAAACCCAGCCATGCACAAATCCCCTTCCAGCTCAGGACACCCCACACCCACATCTCCCCCCAGCAGAGCCCTGGATGGGGCAGGGAAGCTCCAGCCTGACCCTGAGCAGGGCTGGGCCCCCTCTGCCATGCCAAGGCTGCAGCCCCCGGCCCAGGGAGCCCAGCTGGCACCAAGCCTGCCCTCAGGGCTGTACCTGAGCCGCAGAAGGTGCTGCAGGGGCTGGGGCACTTCCGAGGGGCTGTCCCAGGGCTGTCTCCGGGCTCCCCGCTCATGTGCAGGTAGGTGGAGATGCGGCTGGCCTGCACGGCCACCAGGTTGCCACCCACACCTGTGGAAGAGGTTTTACAGCAGCTGCTGAGAGGCAGAGAGGTTTGAGAAGAGGGTCTGTGTTTAGCCCTGGGAGAATTTCCCACCAAGGTGGTTGACGTGGAAATCAAGAAAGAAAGAATAAGGGGAAGGAAGGGGGAAAAAATAAGGAGGGGGGAAAGAAGGGGGAGGAAAAAGAAGGGGGGAAAAGAAGAAGAGAAAAGAAGGGGGAAAAGAAGGAGGGGGGAAAAAGAAGAAGGGGAAAAGAAGGTGGGGGGAAAAAGAAGGTGGGGGGAAAAAGAAGAAGGGGGGAAAAAGAAGAAGGGGGGGAAAAAGAAGAAGGGGGGGAAAAAGAAGAAGGGGGGGAAAAGAAGAAGGGGGGGAAAAAGAAGAGAAATCTGCAACTGCCTATTCCAATGAGCACTTTATTTATCTTTCCTGACCAATGAGTAAAGTATAAACTTATGAGTTTTGTAAGAATGTATAAAAAGCATGCATGCTAGAATAAAATGGGGTTTGAAGCCTTCTGAAAATGAGAGTGTGGCTTTGTATTGTGACCATGTCAACTCCAACACACAGCTGCAGGGCACAAACAGCACCCAGGGGATGGCCCAGACACCTCCAGGAGCTGCCCCCAGCAGCCAGCAGGTCTGCAAGTGCCAGGTGCTGGAATTATGTAGGACAGCCTGGTTTTGACCCCAATTCCACTTTTGCAGGATATGAGGAGCTGGGACAAAGCTGTGGCTTTTCCTCTCAGGCCCCTGAGTAAAAGTGAAGCAGTTCTGTTACTGCAGCTCGGGGTGGAAGAAAAATGATGAGTCAGGCAACAAAACACACACAGGAAGTTCAAAGCTATTATTTTTCACATGAAACTGTGAAAGCCACCAGCACAGGATGCACTGGCTGAGAATTAACTCCACCTACTGCAAAAAAAAAAAAAAAAAAAAAATTAAAATGATCCTTCCTGGTTCATCAGGCAAAAAGGAAGTGAAAACTTTGCACCAGAACCAGTCAGATTTCCTGACTCCAAGGCACAAATACAAATCTTTGTGCTGCCAGGTGCCACAAGGCACATGTTTTAGAAGATGGGGGTGTTCCACCAGACAGGAGGAATAAGGAAATTAAGAAGTCCATGGAAATGTGGATTTTTAGGGAATAGCCTCCCAGGCCTATCACCTGAAAAAGTGGCATGGGGGCAGCCAGACCTGTGTGCCCCAAAAGAGAATTACTGCCCTGAAATCCCAGATAATCCCAGGTTGCCATGAGCTAAGAGTGAAAGGGTGGCACAGGGCAGCCAGACATGTGTGTCCCAAAAGAGAAGGAGTGTCCTGAAATCCCAGATAACTCCAGTTTGCCAAGAGCAAAGAGTGGGGCAAAGGGTGGCATGGGGACAGCCAAACCTGTGCACCCCTGGCTCCCCAAAAGGGAATGAGTGTCCTGAAGTCCCAGACAACCCCAGTCTGCCAAGAGCAAAGGGTGACAGAGTGGCACAGGGTGTACCCCAGAGGAGACTGAGTGTCCTGAAGTCCCAGACAACCCCAGTCTGCCAAGAGCTGCAGCCCAGGGCAGGGCAGGACTCACCATTGATGACTGGGGTGAAAACTGCCATCCCAGCAAAGTTGGGGTCCGACACCGTCCTGTCCAAAATCAGCCCCCCGACGCTGCAGGGGGAGAGGGGAGGTCAGTGCTGGGACAACCCTGGGGGCTCTGGGGACAGGGCCAGGGCCATGCGGGCAGCCAGACCTGTGTGCCCCAAAAGAGAATTACTGCCCTGAAATCCCAGATAATCCCAGTTTGCCATGAGCTAAGAGTGAAAGGGTGGCACAGGGGAGCCAAACCTGTGAACCCCAACAAGGAATGACTGTCCTGAAATCCCAGACAATCCCAGTTTGTCAAGAGCAAAGGGTGACAGGGTGGCAAGGGGGCAGCCAGACATGTGTGTCCCAAAAGAGAAGGAGTGTCCTGAAATCCCAGATAACTCCAGTTTGCCAAGAGCAAAGAGTGGGGCAAAGGGTGGCATGGGGACAGCCAAACCTGTGTGCCCCTGGCTCCCCAAAAGGGAATGAGTGTCCTGAAGTCCCAGACAACCCCAGTCTGCCAAGAGCAAAGGGTGACAGAGTGGCACAGGGTGTACCCCAGAGGAGACTGAGTGTCCTGAAGTCCCAGACAACCCCAGTCTGCCAAGAGCTGCAGCCCAGGGCAGGGCAGGACTCACCATTGATGACTGGGGTGAAAACTGCCATCCCAGCAAAGTTGGGGTCCGACACCGTCCTGTCCAAAATCAGCCCCCCGACGCTGCAGGGGGAGAGGGGAGGTCAGTGCTGGGACAACCCTGGGGGCTCTGGGGACAGGGCCAGGGCCAGGCCCACCTGCTGATGGCCATGGCGATGATGACAGGCTCCCAGCCCGAGTAGAGCACCTCCCTCGTGGCAGAATTCTTCCTGGCAATGATGATCCAGATGGGCAGCAGGGACAGGAAGAAGGCGCACACCAAGGGGTTCATGTAGGCTCTGCTCTCTGGGCAGGGGGGACAAGGAGAAAAAGAAGCAGAAAAATCAAGGCCATGTCCTTCAGGAGCTCCAGAAGGAGCAGGGAAAGTGCAGATGTGGTGGTTCACTGTCACAGCTGTAGCCTGTAAAATAAAACACTTGGATGTGTTTACCAGCAGATCTCAGTGAGATCTCTGCAATTCCAGCTCTCATCCCCACTGCCCACTCCGGGGCAGGATCTCCCAGTGCTGCTGCCTTCACCCCTGGATGAACCTGGCTGAGTCCCAGCCCCGTGTCCCAGGGAAGGAAGGAGGAGGAGGAGGACGAAGGAGGAGGAAATTGGGAGTCTGCAGCTGCAGCCCTGCCCTGAGGATCCCCAGCTGGAGCTGACAGCTCAGCAGATGGAATCCAAATCTGCCTTCTCCCACTGCTGCAGCCCCAGCCAAGCCCCTGGAAAGGGCCAGCCTCTCCCTGAGCACCTCAGCTGGAGGTGGACAAGGCAGAGAGAAGCTCCATCCCCTCCCCTAACCTGAACTAAGCCCAACTGAGGGAGCTCCAGAGCAGGAACCCCACACAGCCCAAGGAAGATGATTCCAGAGGAAGAGGGTGAAATGAGAGGGAGACACAACAAGGACCAGGCAGAGACTGAGCCTTTGGCTGCTCCTCACCCAGCTCCTTGTACAAGCCCCAGCTGATCCCTGAGAGCAGAGCCAGGGTGATGAGGTCCCCCAGGCTGGCAGCGATCGGCGTGGCCACGTTGTCAGGATTGATTCCCATCTTCCTGGAGCCAATGATCACCCCAATCATAATCATGCCTGCAAACAGAAAGAGGCCAGAAAAAAACAGGATTAAGGCAAGGGGAGGTTAATACTTCAGGAAGAGGTGCACAGCAGAGGGGTGGCTCTCACCCAGGACCAGGGAGGCAATGAAGGCAGTGGCCACGCTGCTGGCACACAGCAGCACAGCGTGGTCCATGCTGAAGTGCCCATCTGGGATCCACCCAAACACCACGGCTGCAATCGAGGCCAGGAAGCCAACCACGGTGGCCTGGACCTGGAAATGAAAGCACAGTCACCAAGGCACCAGGGCAGCCCCAGGGGTGGGGAGAGCCTGAGCACATCCAGAGGAGGCAATGAGGCTGGAGAGGGGCTGGGAACACAAAAACCCTCTGAGGAACCACCGAGGGAACTGGGGGTGCTCAGCCTGGAGAAAAGGAGACTCAGGGGTGCCCTCATCACTCTGCACAGCTCCTGAAAGGTGCCTGTGCTCAGCTGGGCTGGGCTCTTTCTGCAGGAACTGACACAACCAGAGCACACAGCCTCCAGCTGCACCAAGGGAAATTCAGACTGGATGTTAGGAAGAAGGTTTCATGGAAAGAGTGATGAAGTTCTGGAATGGCTGCCGAGGGAGGTGGTGCAGTCACCATCCCTGGGTGTGTTTAACCAAGCCTGGATGTGGCACTCAGTGCCAGGGTTCAGTTGAGGTGTTGGGGCTGGGCTGGACTCGATGATCTTCGAGGTCTCTTCCAACCTGGTCATTCTGTGAGAGGCTGCCCAGAGAAGCTGTGGCTGCCTCATCCTTGCAAGTGTCCATGGCCAGGTTGGAGCAGCCTGGGATAGTGGAAGGTGTTGCTGTTTCCATGAGAAACGGATGAGCTTTAAGGTCCCTTCCAACCCAAACCATTCCATGATTTTATTCCATGATTCCAAGAGGGAAACCCCACCCAGGGGGATCAGAATCCAGCATGGAAACACCCAGTCCACCCTGCAGGACCACCTGCCTCCCCATCACACACAGAATACTGGCAGCAAACAGCAAATCCCAGACATTTAAATGTCAATATTCCCCTTCCCTCTGCCCACCTGTATCAGAGCCATGTTCCCTGTAATCATCTTCCAGAGCTCTTTGGGTGTATCCATTTGGCCAATATTAGCCTGTAAGAGGAAATCAGACACCATTACAGCCTGGCAGCCCTTCACACCTGCTAACAGCCAAATTCCTGCCTGCCAGGAGCAGGAGGGGACCTCAAACCCTGAGCTCTTACAGGAGAATAACTCAGCAGAAAAGGGAGCGCGGAGCGGAACCAACACCAACAAAAAATCCAAAAATTTTGGTGTCACCAACCAAAAATCTGATGGGAATGCTGCAAAACCGACGAGATCTCGGTGTGCCCCTGCAGCCACACACTGCACTGTCCATGGCTCTCTCAGCCACCCTGGCTGGGGCCCAGCTGGGTCAGGCTGCCCCAGGCAGGGGTGCAGAGCCCCAGGTCAGCCCCTGCCCCCAGAGCAGCAGCACAGCTGGCAGCAAAGCCTTTGCTTTGCTCCTTCCCTTTGCTTTCCAAAGGGAAAAGCTGAGCAAACAAGGCTGGAGCCACCTGGGGACACGGGGAGGAGCTGGCAGCCCTGGCACAGGGGGCACCTGGCACCAGGAGAGGCTGAGCAGGATGACCAGGATAAAAAATAACCCAGTAAATATCACTGTGGGTGATACCAAGCAGGACCAGGAGGTGGAAATTGCTTTAATTCCTGGTGTAGGATCCTAAATAAGCCAGAGGAATCGCTGCAGGGCATGAACTCTGCTCCTCCCTGCCACCTCCAGGGTCTTTATGGGAAGAATGGGTGAGTTTATACCCAATTTGCATCATTAGCAGCTGATGAACTCAGGAAACAAGGGAGAGGCTCAAACACTGGAGTGGGAAGCGCACTTTGGAGGTGCATTTTGAAGGAATGCATTTTGAATTTTGAAGGAGTTAGAGATGGGACCTCTGAGTTTTTTAGATGATGGGATTTATTTTTCTTGTCTTCTACTCAGACAGGAAGGGTGAGTTCAGCTCACATCCTCACTGCGTGGCTCAAAAGGTCTCAAGACCTTTAGTTACAAGACCTTTTAAGGATTTATTAACCAACAAAACACTGCAAACAAGGATATTTATGTTTTTGACCCAATCTTAAAATATTTCATCTTATGGACTCCTGCTACAGTGTAAGCTTTCTTAGCTAATCATGCTACACACACAAACCTACAGCACTGCATCCCAAACTTCTTCAAACTTGTGCACAACAGCACAGCAGCAATTTCCTCCTCTCAGGTGGAAAAGAAAACAAGAAACCCAGAAACCATTGGTTAATTAATGCCCCTGCTCTCCTTGCTGGATGTGCTTTACTGAGCTGCTCCCACCTCTGGGGCAAATCGTTCTGGGCACAGAGGAGGAAGGAATGGGGGAAAAAAACCCCAAAAAGTTGACTGGAGCAGCACATCCAGCACAGGAATTCGAGCTCCATATGAAGCCTGACCTTAAAATTCCAGCCCCATGGCAATTAGGCTGGGATTAGCATAACCTCTCTGTAGTCCCTTAATCCTTTAACTAATGGGGGAGTTTTGCCTCTTAATTGTGAAAGGAATTTCTGAGGTGCCTTAAGGCAGCACTAATTAGAAACCCAAAGCCTGAGAAAGCACTCCAGGCTGTGGGGAGAGCTGGGGCATTGCATTTGTGGGACGAAGGAAGGAATGAAAAATCTGACTCCATGCTCTCAGAAGGCTAATTTATTATTTTAAGATACTATATTATATTAAATAATACTTATGACTCTTTCCAGAGCCTGACACAGCTTGGCCCCAACTGGTCAATGAGTCAAAACAATTCACATGAAACCAATGAAACAATCACCTGTCAGATAAACAATCCCCAAACACATCCTAAAGCAGTAGAACACAGAAAAAGCAATGAAATAATTAATGTTCTCCTTTTTTCTCTGAAGCTTCTCAGCTTCTTAGAAGAAAAATCTTAAACAAGGAGATTTTTTTGGAAAATATGAATGTAACACTTGGGACCCACCCCGGGGAGACCCACACAGGTGTGTGTCTGTCCCCACACAGGTGTGTGTCTGTCCCCACACACATCTGGGACCAGAGATGCCCCTGTGCCACCAGGCACAGGCACGGGGAGGCTCTTGGATGGTCCTGGAGGTGTCCTGCAGCCTTAATGACCCCTGGTTCCATGATTTGAAGGAGGGGAGGCAGAGGCCAGAGCCTCTGGGGTCAGCCTGGGGACAGCAGCAGGACAGGACCCTGTGCTGGTGTCCCCGTGACCCCCCTGCAGCCACCAGGGCAGATGGGGCAAAGTTCTGCACTCCTGACCTGCCACAGCCCGGCTCCTGTGCCAAAGCTGCCCCAGAGCTGCCCCTGCCAGCCCCAGGAGGGGACACACGAGTGCCAGCAGTGACCCTGAGCAGCCCTGGCCAGGAGGGACAAGGTCCCCGTGGCCAGGACAGCAAGGATCCAAGGATCCCAGCCATGGAGAGGGAGCCAAACAAAGGGAATTGTTTGTTTGTTTCCCAGAGAGAAGGGGTGAACAAAGCTCAGCCTCTGTCCCTGCAGGCTGGCCCAGCAGCTCTGTGCCCCCAGAGCCTGAGGAGGAGAGGGACAGGAGAGGGACAGGACAGGGACAGGAGAGGGACAGGAGCTGCCAGAGATGCAGAGAACCCTGAGCAGCTCTGCTGTGCCTTCTCCTGCAGCAAGGGCAGGGCTCAGAGGAAGGGAATGAGCCCAGCAGAATTTTTTGGTGGCATTTGTCTCGTTGGCAGCCTCACAGCAATAACTGTCACAACTGGGCACTGGCCACTCCTTGGCTGGCACTGGCACACCCACCAAACAGGTCACAAAGGGTTTGTCTGGGCTACAACTGGTTAAACACACTGTTGGAGCCTGTTGACGTGGCTAAAGCAACCCTAACTCATTTTGGGTTGATCTACAGGCATACCTGCATGGCAAAAGCAAGTAAATAAAACTAACAAGTGCTAGAAGATCATTTGATTCAACTCCACATTTGATTAAAGCCTGTATTTGATTAAACCCTATATTTGATTCAGCCCCACATTTGATTCAGCCCTACATTTGATTCAGCCCCCTGGCCAGAGTGAATTCCAGCAGGACAAACACCCAGCAGTGAGCTCCATCCCCTGCAGAGCCTGTCACTCCCCTGCCAGCCCCCCTCTGCTCCCCAGCTGTCCCCAGGTCCCCTCCTGCCCTGGCTCCTGCCAGCTGCTCTGGTGACACTCCTGTGCCCGGTTCCTGGTGGAACAGCTGGATCCCAGCCAGCTGCCAGCAAAGCTCCAGGACCATTAACCCTTCAAACCCCATCGGCCAGCAGGGTGTAAAACCTTCCCAGCAGCTGAACCCCCAGCTCTGGGGTCACTCACATGGGGAAATTTGGGAATTTTACCCCCCCACACACACACACAACCCTTCCCAAAGCAGGTGTCCTGTCCCTCCCCAGCTCCTGGGCACTCACAGCTGTGGACAGGCGGGATGCCAGGGTCATCTCCAGGTTCCCCTTCAGCCCCAGCAGAGCAGGAACCAAGATGAACACCTCAGTGACGTGTTTGAAGACATCCCAGTGCTGCAAGATTAAAGCACATTCAGTGAAACCAGCACATCTCACCAAAGCACATTCAATAAAAAAACCAGCACATCTCACCAAAACACATTCAATAAAAAAACCAGCACATCCCAAAACACACTCAATAAAACCAGCAAATCTCACCAAAACACACTCAATAAAACCAGCAAATCTCTACAAAGCACATTCAATAATAAAACCAGCAAATCTCACCAAAGCACATTCAATAATAAAACCAGTAAATCTCACCAAAACACATTCAATAATAAAACCAGCAAATCTCACCAAAGCACCTCCAATAAAACCAGCAAATCTCACCAAAACACATCCAATAAAACCAGCAAATCTCACCAAAACACATCCAATAAAACCAGTAAATCTCACCAAAGCACCTCCAATAAAACCAGCAAATCTCAGGTGGGTGATGCCAGCCTTTGCTGTGGGCTCAGTGCCACCTCTGGCACCTGGCACTGCCCTGAGCAGACACCCCAGTGCCCTCCCTGCTGCCACACTGGGAATTCTGCAGTGGGAATTCTCCCACTTGTGACATTTGCAGCAGTGACCACAGGCTGAGAAAACAGCCCTGAGCCAGCAACTTTCAGTGAAAAATCCCCCAGAGAGTCCCCAGTGACAAAATGTTTACACACCCAGAGGCCAAAACAGGGAAAGATGGAGAGGCTTTGCCCAATACTTGCAGTTTTTGGCAGATTTGAGTGAAGTTTAGTCAGTCTCAGCTGAGAGCTTTTGCTGTGTTTTGCAAATATATATATATTAAAATTGTGTGAATATATATATACACACATAGTATCTATATATATAAATTGTATCTATATATAAATAGTGTATATATAAAAATTGTATATATAAAATTTTATCTATATAAGAGAATTATGTACATTATAGAATGATATCTATTCTATATATTATTATAATAATATAGTACTATAATAATATATTATATAGTATAATATTATATACATATATTTGCAAGACACAGCAAAGGCTCTCAGCCATAATAATAATAATAACAATTACAACAATAATAATAATAATAATTTTTTTTTTAATCCAAACCCCAGCCACTGGGCCACCTTTCCCTGCTACCTGTGTTAACTCAGGCCCTTCCTAACTCCTCTGCCTCTCCAGCTGCCCTGGGGAGAGGGACAGAGGCAGCCACAGTTATTTAGGAAAAAGACCAAAGAGCAATTGCAGGGTAAGCAGCCTTACAGGGGAGCACTGAAAACACAAAACCACTCCTGAACCCCTCACAGGCACATTTAAAAACACCCCTGGGAGCCACGCAAACCTCACTGCCCTGCTTTTATTGCCCAAAATCTCTCCTGTTCCCCACCCTGCCTGGAGCACACAGAGCACAGGAATGGCAGTGGGGATGTGCTGGATGTCCCTCTGCACTTCCTGCCTGCAAATGTCACCTGCAAACACCACCTGTGCAAATATATATATATATATAGTCTACTAATATATATATTATATTATGTATTGTCTAATATATAGTCTAATATATATATTATATTACATATGTCTAATATAATATATATAGTCTAATATATATAATATATTACATATGTCTAATATAATATATAGTCTAATATATATAATTTATTATATAATATGTCTAATATATGTCTACCATATATAATATATATACTCTAATATATATGTTCAATATTATATATATCTAACATATATAATATATAATCTAATATAATAGATGTCTAATATATATAATATATATGTAGTCTAATATATATAATATGTCTAATATTATATATATAATATATAGCCTAAAATATATTATATAATACATGTCTAAGATATATAATATATACAGGCTAATATATATTGTATGTTCTATGATATATGTCTAATATGTATAATATATATGTAGTCTAATATATATAATTTTAGCTCTAGGACAGGGCTGCTCCTGGAGAAAGGCAGAAAAAGCATCTTTGGGGAAGGAAAAGAAGGAGATTTCTGCAGAGCTCAGCTGGCTGCGAGGAGCAGGACCTGTGGGGTCCTGGCAGCTTTCTGCATTTAAATGTTACAAAGCACTGGGAGGCTGTGGGGACCCTGCAGGGAACAAAGCTCCTGTGGAGAGGAGTGACCACAGCCTGGGTCCACGGGCACAGACAGAGCCAGGCTGCTGGGGGAAGGCAGGGAGAAAAAAAACCAACTAAAAATGGTCCAAAAAATTCAATAAGAACTAGAAAAGGCCAAAAAAAAAAACCTAAAAGAGGCCAAAGCACCCCCCCAAAAATGGTAAAAAAGGCAAAAAAATCCCAAAAAAATCTAAAACAGGCCAAAACCCCCTCAAAAAAAAACAAAAAACCAAAAAACTAGAAAATGCAAAAAATAACTGAAAAAGGAAAAAAATAAGAAAGGCAAAAAAGCTCCTAAAAAGGCCAAAAAAAATCCTGCCAAAACTTTA
>NW_024512988.1:975071-1080107 GCF_017590135.1 Pyrgilauda ruficollis | reverse complement strand
ACTTAACAAAAAAAGGCAAAAGAAAAAAAAAAAAAAGAGGGGAAAAAAAAAAGAGGGAAAGAAGAGGAAATAAGTATTTCAGTTCAGGACATGGAGGTGTTAAAATCCCTGTAACAGCCCCTCTAAAAAGCACAGAAACACAGAAATAATCTGGTTTTAGGGAGGCAAACACCGCAGGATGTGCCCAGGAGCCCACGCAGCACTGAGGGCTGAGCTGGACCTGGCCCTGCTGGAGGTTCTGGAAGAATCTTCCCCCTCGGTTGAATCCCAAGGCTGAAGGGAGTTGGAGCTGCTGGCAGCACAGGCTGGGCTGCTGTGGGACGCAGGAATTCCAAAGTTTTTCTTCCTAAATGCCACGGGAATCAGGGCAGGAGATCAGGGCTGAGCCAGATCTCCCAGCCCTGCCTGTGCCTGCTCCAGGAAAAACCTCAGCTTGGGCTCAAATCACTTTGGGGAACTTCCAGAAGAGCCAGGCAGGGACCTCGTGAGGGGAAAACACGCTTGAAACGTTCTTATTTTTCAGAAAACGATTCCAGTAAAGCCGTCCCGGATTAATTTCCCCCGTCCAGCCTTTCCTGTTTGGAGTCACCTCCCGGCTGTCCCGGCAGGTCCCACCAGGAGAGGCCACAGGGATGAGCAGAGCTCAAAGGCACGCAGGGAAACTGCTGCTCTGGGCAGGACAGCACGAGGAGAGGCTGCCTGACCACCCACAAATCCCAAAAAAACCCCTCTGGCTTCCTGGCACTGGACACTGACACTGGAGCCTCTCCCTGCCCACAGCACCGGGCCTTGTTTACCCAGCCCAGCACACCCAGCAGCTCCAAGCCCAGCATTTTTTGGTTGCCCACAGCTCCCAAATGGCCGTGTCCCATCCCAAAGCTGTGGGTGAGGCCATTTGGGATGAGTTTTGTGCCTCAGGGTGGGAGGCTCTGCCCGGCCTGGCGTTCAGGGCACAGGAGAAGCTGCCAGGCACGCTTGGGGAACGTGGTGGGAGCAGCACAGGAGCCTCAGCTTGCAAAGGCGGCGTTCCCACATGGAAACACAGCCAGGCTGGCACATTCCCACAGGGAACACCTTGGTTTTCATCCAGGGGCAACTGCCAGCTCCCTGCTGGCCTTTTCTCCACAGCCCTGTCAGGGGAACACTCCTGTCATCCCCGGTGCCCCCAGGGCACAGGGAAGTGCTGCAGGAAGCTCTGGAATGAGCCACACGGAGAGAAAACACCAACCTGGCTGGCAGGAGCCTGGGCCAGCACAGCGAGCACCTGAGGTGGGAAAGGGACAAGAGGAGCCAGCCCCCGGGGCTGGGGTGTCACCAGGCAGCAGCAGGGATGGGATCTGTCTCCCCATGCTCCCAGCTCCCAGGCTGCACCTTCTCCTCTGAGCCACTGCCCCCTCCTTCCTTCATTCCTCACACCTCTCCCATGTCTTTAAATTAACTTAATGTACAAAGCCAGGGCTGGGACAAGGTGCTGCAGGGCTCCCCATCTCCCCACCCAGCACACCAGGAGAAAGCTGTTTTCCCCCCTCCCTGTTGCTGAAGCAGCCCTGGCACCCCACGGCTGCAGCCAGCCCTGCTGTGCAGCGTGCCAGGGGAGCAGCAGCCTTACCTGCACGATGTCCAGCACCATGCCAGCAGCGACCGTGCCAAAGCCTGCCAGCAGGAAGGGGAACAGCACCTGCAGCCCGATGGAAAACGAGGTCTCCTTGAGGGGCGAGGGGGGCTCGGGCCCCCGGTCCGTGCTGGTGTCATCGCTCTCGTTGCTCTGGCTGCCGTTTTCCAGCAGGGCATCCTCCTCCCTCACCCCCTTGGCGTTGGCACGGGACTCCAGCACCACCACTTCCACCCCGGTGCCATCGGGCCGCAGGAAATCCGCGGGCTGCCCGCAGCCCGGGCTGGCCAGGCAGTCCCCGGGCACCACGGCCCCGTTGGCCTGGGGGTTCTCCTTGTGCTCCAGCGTGGAAGTCATGCTGCAGGACACGCTCCTCTGACCCTTGGCTCGGTGGGCCTACAGCCAGCAGCTGCTCCAGGAGGGATCTTCTGCCAGCAGCTTATCCACACGGCCTTCCCAGCATCTAGGGGTGAGCTGTGCCAGCCCTGCTCGCCCGCCCGGGAGTGCGGAGCCTGCTCCTGCAGCAGAGATCCCCATCCAGCAGCGCCCGGGGACAGGGACACGGCAGGAGCTGGGCAGGGCAGCGATTCCCTCTGGCTCTGCTCCCCTCCAGCGCCGTGTGCTGCGGCAGCCGCCCAGGCAGGATCCCAGCTCTCCTCCCGAGATGTCTTAGCGCATCTTCTCCCAGGTTTCTTCCAGCAGATGGGATGGGGCACAGGGAAAACCAGATGAAGTGAGGGAAAACCAGATGAACTGAAGGACGCAGAAGCTTAAAGGAACACTGAAGGAGAGCACTGGCTTTTAGACATGATCCCACTCAGGCTCTTCTCGCTGCCAGGGCTTTGCCACTTCCTCCAGCGGCACCGTCCCTCTGCAGAACTCCAGGCTGAAGGCTCCTGCGGGCTTCCCGCCAGAACAGCCAGCGATTCCAGCAGGCTCGAGTGTCACTGCCGCCCTCCTCCTCCTCCTCCCCAGCAGAATTTCTCCCCCAGCAGCACGAGGCGAGCGCGGTTCTTACTCGCAGTAACAGCAGCTCCCACCGAAGGTTACTCACGGAGCTGGGCAGGCTGCCGGGTGGGGGCTGGCATTTGGACAGCCTGGCATCCAACGTGGCTTTCCAAGAACTCGCCTGTCACCTGAAACACACGGGAGGAAAGCCGATATTCCGGGGGGTCCCGTGGCAGCCCGCATCAGCGGCTCGGTCCGTTTCCTCCAACCTTTGCCGTACCCCCACCTCTCCCCCGGCTGCTCTCCCGCACCCCCGGCACCGTCAGCGGCTGAGCCGGGGGCTGGGGGGGCACAGCCGCCCCCGGGAAGGGGCACCCGGGAGGGACCCGCAGGGCGATCCCCGCGGCCGGGGCTCCTCCCGCCTCCCGCTGCCGCAGAGCCCCGCGAGCCGCCAGCTCCGGAGCGGATCCCCGCGGGGATGCGCGCAGCGGAGCGGAGCGGGGCTGCCGCCCGGCCGGTGCCCACGGTACCGCCGCCCGTGTCCCCGCGGTGCCGCTGCCGTGCCCCGCGGTGCGGTACCGTGTCCCCGCGGTGCCGGTACCGCCCGGTGCCGCTCGCTCCGCTCCCGCTGCGCACCCGCGGCTCCTCCGCCGCCCCGCGCTCTGCCCCGCCGGGCCCCGCCCCGCGCCGCCCTGACATCACCGCCGGCCAATGGCGGCCGCGCCCGCCCCGCCGCGCCGCGCTCCCATTGGTCCGGCCCGCGTGGCGTCACGTCTGGCCCCGCCCCCGGCGCGGAGAGCGTCCCCGGTGAGATAGACCACGCCCCTTTGGCGGCGCGGGGGGCGGGGCTTGTGGTCACGTACGGGTGAGCCCGCACCGGGCGGGAGCGGTCAGTCCGTCTGTCTGTCCTGCTGTCCTTCCATCCACTCTGCCGTCCATTCTTGCATCCATCCTTCTCTCTGTCCATCTGTCCATCCATTCCTCCATGCCTGGATCCATCCATCCATCCATCCATCCATCCCTGCCTGGATCCATCCATCCATCCATCCATCCATCCATCCATCCATCCATCCATCCATCCATCCATCCCTCCATGCCTGGATCCATCCATCCATCCATCCCTCCATCCATCCATCCATCCCTCCATCCATCCATCCATCCATCCATCCATCCATCCATCCATCCATCCCTCCATCCCTCCATGCCTGGATCCATCCATCCATCCATCCATCCATCCCTCCCTCCCCCATGGCTTTCCCTGCTCTCACCTGGTCCGTCCGGGGATCCCTCGTTGTGCCTGCTGGGGACAGGGAGCTCACAAGTGGCCAGAGGTGCCCGGCGATGCCACCCCAGGGGTGCTGCCAGGGACCCCCTGGAGGGACACACAGGATGCAGGCCAAGGAGCACCAAGGTGCTCAGTGGCACCGCTGGATTTCAGGCCTCTGCCAGGCTGAGGCAGCTCTGAACAGAAGGTCACCAATATTGTCACGTACCCTGCCTCTGTTTATGCCAAATTCTCCCACAACAAATAAATAAAGAGCACAAAAACTCCTGCTACAGAGGTCAGGTCCTTGTTGCTCTGTAGAATTCTGTGTTCCTGAATGAACCAGCTCCTCTGATTCATGCTTTCCTTTTATTTCCTTTTTTTTTTTTTTTTTTTCTTGTCATGAGTGGAAATTTTGAGCAGTTGTTTTTCCTTCCTGCCTTTCCTTTCCTCCCAGGAAACAGCCAGCAGCGAGTTATTGCTCAGGGTGATGATGTGACCCCAGCTCCAGGCCTTGGAGACACGCTCCGGGCCAATAAGGGTGGCTGGGACACTGAAGTGTGTGGGGGAAGGGGAGGGCACATTCCCACATGGATACAGGGACTCAGCAGCCTGGAGCTGCTGCCTTCATTCCTTCAGGAAACAGCAGCAGTGGTGGGCAGGGATCCGTTGTGACCCAAAGCTCTGGGCTCTGCTGCTCCATCCTGCCTGCTTCCATCACCAGCTGGGCACAGCGAGGTGTTCTCCTGAAGATCTGGTGCTTTTGGAGAAGAGGATGGCAGGAACTGTGGGGCAGAACAGGACAGGTGATTAGAGAGAGCAGCACTGACGGGACAAGGGACAGTGGCTTTAAAGTGCCAGAGGGCAGGGTTAGATGGGATTTGGGAAGGAATTCTTCCCTGTGATGGTGGCAAGCCCCTGGCACAGGGTGCCCAGAGCAGCTGTGGTGCCCCTGGTTCCCTGGAAGTGTCCAAAGCCAGGCTGGACAGGGCTTGGAGCAGCCTGGGACAGTGAAGGTGTCCCTGGCCGTGGCAGGGGGAGAACAGACGAGTGTAAAGCCCCTTCCAACCCAAACCATCCAGGGATTCTGGGATTTCAAGGGATGAGAAGCCTTTGGAGTCATTTCACTCATTCCCAGGACCTCCATCAGCAAAGAAACCTCATGGAAAACTTGAGACATCCAGAGACTCAACTCCAGCCACAGCCAACTTCCATGCTCCGGCTGGCACTGGAGCTCCAAACCCTGCCTCCAGCCCAGCCTCCATCCTCCTTTGTCCAAACAAACCTGGCTCCATCCAGAAAGCAAGGCTCTGCTTTCACCTTCATCTTTCCTTCCTGACTGGGAAAATCCATCCCTTCCCCAGGATGGAGCCTCCATTCTTCCCTCACCTCCCCAAAAACCCAAAGGTGACCTCACTGCTCCCCAGCTGCAGGCTCAGGAAGTGGAAGTGAGGGGACAAAAGCTGCCTGAGACAAGAAAACAGAAATAGATAAAACCCCCACCAGCGAGGCTGAGATCAAAAAAGCAGAGGATGAAAGGGCAGGAAATTGGGTTTCCAATTGCAGGGAGCAGGTAGCAAAGGCAACAAAAACGTTTGGAAAGGAAGGAGTTGAGCACTGAGCTGTGCTGGATGGTGGAATGTCTGGTGGAATGTGGTGCCCGTGTGTTTTACAGCAGCCATGTGATTCTGGCACTGCTGAACTGCCCAGCTCTGGGCCAGCACTCAGGAATGGCCTCAGGAAATCCAGCAGGATAAAAGGGTTTGGCCAAAGTCACTCCAAAAATCCTGATAGAGGAGTGTCAGTGCCCTGAGAGGTGCCTTTGCTCCCTGTCCTGGCTCCACCACTGCCCCTCACAGCCTAAACGGAGCCCCGGCTGCTCCTCAGCAAGGATCCTGAGGGAACTGGGTTCTGAATTCCTTGCAAGCAGGAATGTCAGCAGGAAAACAAACCTGAGCAGGTTATGCAGCAGGACTTGTCCCCTCAGATGTCACTGCAGGGCACAAGCAGCTCACGAGGGCAGGACACGTCAGCGGCTGGCCCTGAGCTGGGGCAGAAATGCAGCTCCAGGAAGTCCTGTTTTGCCAGCCTGGAAGCAAACAAACTCATCTCCATCCTTTTTTCCAAGGTCCCAGCTGTGTTCCTGTGTCCCCCACGTGCTGGGCCTGTGTGACAAACACAGGGCAGCCCCTGCGGGTCCCTCCCTGGGGCTGGGGCCACGTGAGAGCACCTGGGCCTGGCTTTCCTGTGTTCCACAAGGTCAGTGGATCCGGTGGGCAGCAGGGACAGGGACACCTGCCATGGAGCCACTGGGGATTGCCTCACATGGCAGCTTTGTTCCAGTTATGGGCTGGGAGGGAATTCATTTATAGTCAGAATTAGGCTGAAGAAAATACTGATACCACAAGGCTGGCCAGACCAGAGACTGATGATAAAAAAAATACACAATAATATCTTCATTCCCCCCTATTTCCTGCTCCATGAAGACCCTCTCTCTTCCCAAAATCCCAAAGAAGACTTTGGATTAACGTGTTTACATACAACAAGGCAGTCCTGCAGTACCAACATTTAAAAATCCAAGTGGAAGGATATCAGATCCAGAATATCTGAGGCAGGCCCCTCCATGGGATCATCTCTGTAGTGTAAGGCACAATGTTCAAGTGATCTGAGCATTTACAGGGCTGCAATAAACCACACCATTGTGCTGGGTTAAAAACATAAATTAAAAGAGGCATGAAAAGCACCCTGGGAAAAGCTGCATGATTTGAATGTCACTTGTAAGACCCCCTGCCCTGTGAGCAACCCCATGGCAAATCCCTGAGTGCCAAAGAGCATTTTCCCTTTGTCCCCTGCCCCCTGCTCTAACCACCCTTCCATGTGGTCATTTTCCTTCCTGCTGAGAAGTGACTGCAGCTTCCTCTGGGCCCCCCACCACAGCTCTGAGCTCAGCTCTGCAATCAGCAGAGGGATCTGCAGGGAGCAGGGCCCTCCCTTCCCCAGCACGCCGAGCCCTTTATCTCTGCCTGCCGCTGCCCCGGGAAGCTGTGGGAGCGGAAAGCCGAGCCAAGCCCCTGCTCCAGTGTCACACAGCCCTCCCCGAGCTGCCCAGCCAGGAAAATCACCCCTGGGCAGCACTTCTGCACCACTGCGGGACCTGAGGTGGTGGCACAGAGCTGCCAACGCTGCAGAGAACTCACAGCAGCACAGCTCCTAAGGGTTGAGTCAACAGCCTGGATTCGGGACTGAAGGGACAAAAAGTCTGTAAAAGTTGCAGAGCACCAGCAAGGAGTGAAGAGATTGGCAAGAATTTGTGCAGGGTTCAAGCAGCACTGAAAACCAGAGAATTCAGGGCCACAGGCTGAGCTGCAGGTGAGGAATGCTCCTCCCTAACAGGCTGTGGCTGAGCAGCCTCCAGGCTCTCAGTGGATGTCTCACTCCACAGCACTGAGACAGGGAAATTTTCACAGCACCTGCTGGAGAAAATGGATTTCAGCAGCTCCATGGAATATCAAATGAAACTGCAAAAGAGGAGCCAAGAATACAAGTGTCAAATGCAAAGCTGGAGGAAACAACTCTGTAAACACCTTGTTCCTCCAGCTCTGAGCCTGAACTCCCCACGGCCACTTGGGGCTGAAAATAAACCAAGTTCTGTTAAAGAGAGCCCAGCAACAGAGCTTTCTTTAGAAAATGCAGGTGTGGGATGTGACCTTTTCCCCAGGGTGCAGCAGGCCCAGCTCAGCTGGCCCACGGCAGCCTGACAACTGCACACAGCTCACTTGGAGTCAGTGCTGGCACAAGAACATCAATTTGGGGAAAAACAGGGCAAAAAGGAAGTTGCTATGGATGTACCACACGCTGGAATTGGGCTAACACAGTGCTCCAATCACATCTGTCAGTATGACTGAGTTACCTGAATTCAGAGCAGAAAATCAGGCTCTTCCTTCCTTCTGTGAGTCAGAGGTAATTGCTCTCCCTGCTCCAGGCACAGTGACTCACTGCAACACAAAAAGAATAGCTCCCGAAGTCATTAATCTGTGTTTTCATCATGTGCTTGGCACTCTCCAGTAACTGCTCACACCGTGCAAGCTTGGAGGTGATCTTAACAGAAAAGGCATCATTCATATTATTGTTGTTGTTGATGTGAATTTCACACTCCACTTAGGAAAAGGTGTTTTCAGAAACATCCCCTGGACAGTGAAATGGGGTGGGAAGGGATCTGTTCTGTCAGGAGCTGTGTGCAGACACCAAACACTGAGTGACTCCCTGGAACTGTGTCACACAGCCACGACCTGGCAGCAAATGTGATAAAATAAAGAGGCTTAAGAGCACAAAGGCAAAGCTGCCCCATGGAAAAAGCAGGGATAATCATCAGGAGGGACTGGGAAAATGGGTAAAGATGGGAATGTGCTGTTTCCCCAGTGGATCCTGCAGGACAGGCTCTGTTTAAAGCACTTTAGTGGCCCCTGAGGTTGCAGCAAAGCTCTGCTGAGCACGTCCCCAGTGCAGAGGCACTGCAAGATCCCAGGCCTGGCTGATGAGCTGCACTTAATGAGCTCTGCAAGGAGCTGCCCCAGCCAAATCTCATGGCACACATTCACACGGGAGCTGCCAAACCCAGCCCTGCCTTCCCAGCACCCTCTGCCCTTCGCCGCTCCTTCAGCAGCAAAATGAATCTTCTTCCTTTAAAGAGACAATCCTCACCAGAACAGAGGTGAGGGGTTTTTGGCTGGGGGAAAATTACAGAATATAAAGGATGCTTTATGTCTTTAGGACATATTTGCTGGTACAACAGGCAAGAAATCCCTCCTTCCCCACCACAACAGCGTGACCCAGGTCAGGATTTCACAACCTGTGCTCTCTCATGAGATTTTTTCCCCCCATTTTCTCCCTGTTTTCCCATTTTTCCAGTCCGACTGGCAGCACAACCATCAGCTGTTAAACAAAATTGCCCCCCTACAGCCACAGCCAAAGCAAAGGCTTTAAACTCAGTTTTACAGAGATTTGCCAGAGAAAAAAACAACAACAAATCCTTCTGTGCACCTCCCACTGCCAGGCTGTGTTCCATTCAGTGCTGTGCCCTGACACATCACTTTTGCTGTGCCTGCACACAGGAGCTCACAGGAGCAGTGACACCTCCACAAAAGAGCCACAGACACGTGCCTGAACAAATCACAGAGTGCAGCAAACCAGAAAAGATGCAAACTATTTACTGCCCAACAATGCCTGGCCAGGGTGAGCTGATTTTGTGCAGAAAAGGCAGCAAAGATTAAAGCTGGCTGGAAAATAGGTGGGTTTGTTTTGATGGAAACTTTATGGATTGCTCAGGTGTGGAAATGACTTCAGTTCAATTACACAGCTACATAAAAAGACTAAATAATCATCAGAAAAGAATTCGTATTCCTTGTTTTATTAGATGAAACTGTCAGTTTTGTTTCAATTATTCAGTGATACAGTGGGAGCCCTCTGGCCACAGTGATAAGATCAGACTACAAATAAATAAGAGAACAGTGAATGGAAAGTATTGGAATCACAATTCCATCAGTGTTTTTCAGGATACATTTCAGAGTATTTCCTGTACATTCCAGCACATTTCACAGTATGAATTTAGAGCAGAACATCCACCCATTCCAGTGCATAATTTAAGCTCTGAAAAACAGACACATCTGTGCAGCAGGAGGAGCTGCACTGGTCCCTGCAGCACAGGCACTGTCACTGTCACACAGCAGCTTTCAGGCTTTTCTTTGGCTAACATCACTTTGTTAAATATTTATTGACAGAATTAATTTAATTAACTGATTAAATAAATTATTTGTCTAATTAATACTGGTAACCCCAACTGCCAAGGGGTTGAAAGAATGCTGAACCCTTTAGTGCTGTCATAGGTAGGCAAGAAGTGCAAGATGAAGCAGAGTCAACATCCATGGCCTGCCTTCCCCAGGATTCCCAAAAAACTGAGCAGGAAAGTGGAAATTGCTCACACTGGCAGTGAAGGAACAAACCTCTGAGCTCCCTGAACTGGGAGAAACTGAAGGGCTTCACATCTTTCACAAGTAAGTTCTCAGAAGAGCAAAGGGGAAGCATAAAGTGATTCAGTGAGAAAAGAGACGAGCAGACAACAAGGATTTAATTCCTTATTTAAAGCTGCAATCCCTTATTCTGACACCCAGTTGCACAACACACCCTGAGCCACACCATGAGTCAGGGAGGGAAAAAAATCATCACCAAAACGATGGGAAGGAAAGTTTTCAGCACCTCCTCAGTTACAACAACATGGAAGTCCTGGAGTACCTGAAAATAGAGCGAGAAATCAGTGCAGCCATGGAGTGAACACTGACCCTGGCTCAGAGTACCATGGATCATCCCCTGGGAAGCAGCTTGGGAGAATCCCCTGGGAAAATCCCCTGGGAAAGCAGCAGTGCCCAGCAGCAGGGCAAGAACCTCTCAGTGTGGCTGTACCAGTGACAGGAAGCCTTTCACCACACCACAAACCCTCCCCACGAGCTTCTGGCAGAGTCCTCACCTGAGAAAGGTCCATTCACCATAAAATAGGAGTTTGTCAGAAGCACACAGGATGAGTCACCTTCTAGTGGTGAGTGACTGCTGATTATGGCTTAGATTTTTAAGATTACCAATTTTAAGATTACCAATTTCAGAGGTTTCAAGTGCAGAACAAAATTAGTGTCAGATTAATGGCTGCACATCAGAGCACGGAGAGCAGATCTCAGGGTTATTTGTTGGGCTTGGCCAGGTTCCTATCACACAACCAGCACTTTTCCCATCTGTATGTAAACCACAATATAAAAAACCCCAAATTCCAGCTATAGCTCAATACACAAGACAAAACTGCATCTTCAGCCCTCTGTCCCAGAGTCCACCTGCAGCTGCTCTTCCCAGAAGTCTCTCAGAGCTCGTGGGAGTTGGCATGGGGCTCTGGAAGTGTCTCAATGTCACAGTTCTTGATCAGCTGAAAGAGGAACTCCACCTGTTTCTCATAATTCTCAATGGAGATTCTCTCATTCAACCCATGGATCCTGGAAGAAAAAGAAGGGCTTCACATCTTTCACAAGTAAGTTCTCAGAAGAGCAAAGGGGAAGCATAAAGTGATTCAGTGAGAAAAGAGACGAGCAGACAACAAGGATTTAATTCCTTATTTAAAGCTGCAATCCCTTATTCTGACACCCAGTTGCACAACACACCCTGAGCCACACCATGAGTCAGGGAGGGAAAAAAATCATCACCAAAACGATGGGAAGGAAAGTTTTCAGCACCTCCTCAGTTACAACAACATGGAAGTCCTGGAGTACCTGAAAATAGAGCGAGAAATCAGTGCAGCCATGGAGTGAACACTGACCCTGGTTCAGAGTACCATGGATCATCCCCTGGGAAGCAGCTTGGGAGAATCCCCTGGGAAAATCCCCTGGGAAAGCAGCAGTGCCCAGCAGCAGGGCAAGAACCTCTCAGTGTGGCTGTACCAGTGACAGGAAGCCTTTCACCACACCACAAACCCTCCCCACGAGCTTCTGGCAGAGTCCTCACCTGAGAAAGGTCCATTCACCATAAAATAGGAGTTTGTCAGAAGCACACAGGATGAGTCACCTTCTAGTGGTGAGTGACTGCTGATTATGGCTTAGATTTTTAGTGATTACCAATTTCAGAGGTTTCAAGTGCAGAACAAAATTAGTGTCAGATTAATGGCTGCACATCAGAGCACGGAGAGCAGATCTCAGGGTTATTTGTTGGGCTTGGCCAGGTTCCTATCACACAACCAGCACTTTTCCCATCTGTATGTAAACCACAATATAAAAAACCCCAAATTCCAGCTATAGCTCAATACACAAGACAAAACTGCATCTTCAGCCCTCTGTCCCAGAGTCCACCTGCAGCTGCTCTTCCCAGAAGTCTCTCAGAGCTCGTGGGAGTTGGCGTGGGGCTCTGGAAGTGTCTCAATGTCACAGTTCTTGATCAGCTGAAAGAGGAACTCCACCTGTTTCTCATAATTCTCAAGGGAGATTCTCTCATTCAACCCATGGATCCTGGAAGAAAAAGGACATTTTTCAGGCCAGGGGGAATTTCTGACCCAAGTGCACAAACCCAGCACCCTGCTTGGCTGGGT
The DNA here is from genome assembly GCF_017590135.1 of Pyrgilauda ruficollis. Classification (NCBI taxonomy): domain Eukaryota; kingdom Metazoa; phylum Chordata; class Aves; order Passeriformes; family Passeridae; genus Pyrgilauda; species Pyrgilauda ruficollis. The sequence continues at coordinate 1,068,170 of NW_024512988.1, read as the reverse complement.
TGACTTCATAAAGCAGTGCACAGCAGAAAAACACAGCAATATAGACCAAAAACTGCACTGCAACCAACCCAAATGTACTGATTCAAAGGCTCAGAGCCCAACAGCTATGTCTGGAAAAAACCTAAAAATCTAATCTTGAAAAAATCCTAATGGCCCATTTCTTGGCCACTCCTGTACAGCTAGAACACTCCACTCCTGCATCATCTGCACCTCAATAAAATGAAAAATCTAAATAAGCAAACAATCCCTTGCATGATGATGTTGTTATCACATAATTTCAGGAAATTTCAAATCAATTCAGAATGGCAAGTGTCCAAATATGTGGATAAATGTGCATGGCAAGGCCAACTACCAGAACAACACTTCTCACACTGCTGCAGCACACAAAGGATCCACTCAGCAGCACAGAATCAAACACCTAAACGGGTCCTGCCTGCATCTGAAGGAACAAAGAGCCAGGGCTGACACTGTCCCAGGGCAATTTCCATCCCCAGCACCCAGATCTGCAGGAAATGGGTGGCCTGACAGTGTGGGAGGCCAAGGTACACAAGGGTGGGTTTCCTCCTGCTCATGGATCTCCTCTTTCCCCGTGCCCACGTGCAGAGCTCAGTACCTGGGGAGATCATCCTGTTTCAGGAGCAGAGGGTTGAACCTGTAAATGGCCTTGGTGACGTTGGTGAAGTGCCTGCTGTCCGTGTTTCCAATGCACGTGCCTGGAAAACAAACCTCAGGTTTGTTCTGCAGGAGAGGAACAACTGAACTTCAAAAAGTGCCCCACCTTTCCCCAGGGGAGAGGAAAAGCAAATGATAACAGTCCTGCACCAAGAGCAGCACTGGAAACATTGACTGGTACGTGCTGGAGAACATTCTCTCCTTCAGGAGCAGGAGCTGAACACGCAACTCAACCCAAGAACAGCTTTGACAATCAGCCTCCCCAAAAATTTAAGCTTCAAACTTCTATTGACAACTGCACAGCTAGGAAAGAGCTGCAAGAGAGGGAAGGAGCTGGGATCATAAGGAACAATATAGAAAAGCAGGAATGGCTTTGCCAGCTATGAAAACAATAAAAGAAGAACTAAAGCAAGAAGACCTCCTCCTCTCCCTCACAATTCCTTTCTTCCCTGAAGAGATTCCTTTGTATGTGCAGAGAGCCCAATTCAAGGCTCATTGTTTCTGTCAGCTTCCTGTTTGCTTTTTTACTTCCACTACTAAAAAACAACATTAAAACTTTGAAAGCATAAAGAGGGAATGGAATAAAAAGAGGAAAAAACAGCTGTTTCCAGCAGTTAACAGCTGGGGTGGAAGAGTACACAGCAAATGGAAACAAGGCAGTGCTGGGGGAGGGAAAAGCAGAAGAGGAAACAATCATCATCATCATGTGCCTGCTGTCACCTGGGACTACACTGTCAACATCTGGGAAAGTGTCCAGGATGGTTCTTTGAAAAATATGGACTGCAAATGTCTGCTCATCCCAAGGACTGATGGGCAGGGGGTCAAAGGCCTCCACCACATCAATCTTCACTCTGTCATCAGCAATGGTGTTCCTGACTGTCTCCAGCACCTGTGGGTGAAACACAGACACGAGAGGAGAACAAGAAATGAGAAAGCAGCCCTTAGAGACATCAGCAGATGTTCAGCTTTCCAGAAAACATCTGCCTGTGAACTGTCAGTTGTGGCTGCAAACACAGGCTGAAAGTGTGTGTCAGTCCCTCTTCTGAGTGCATGGCTGATACTTCAGCTGAATTTTTTAATCAGATGCACATCTCTGTCTCAAGGTACTCCTGAACTGCTTCAGCCCTGGAAGGCAGGAGCTCAGCCTGCTGCTCTTGGAAACTATGGCATCCAAATAATCCAGAAAAAGCTTCCAGAGAGAGAAACTTCCAGCAAAGGCTTGGGGAGGGAAGAGGTTTTGCACTGACAACATTTCACATCTGCCCTGGGCAGGACAGGCCTGTCAGACCTCCTGAGGTGTGAAAGGTTCCCAAACCCTCCCAGGTCACAAAGCCATTCCATATCCCAGATGATCCACGTGCTCTGTGGCACAAAAGCTGAGGAGATTTGACCAGGGCTACCTCAGCAGCTGTCTCAGCTGAGTGGATCCTGAAGTTCACCGTGGCTCTCGCAGAGGAAGGGATGACATTCACCTGGAAAAAAGGAAGAGTCAAAGTATAAAAGGAAGTGAAAACCAAAATAAAATGCCAGCTGAAAACTCAGAACTGCTCAAACAACTGCAGGCCTCGGGTGCTCCACTGTTTCCACCAAGTGTGATGTCTCTTACACTGTAAATCCTATCTAAAATGCAGATAAATACACAAAGAAATATTCATGAAATCAAGAGAAATTAAGTTAGCTGTTACTTCTATAGAAGTTTTTATCTTGAGCTAAGCTTTCTCCCTTCAGGAAATTTATACTGACAAATTCTGAAACTCTGGAATTTTTTTCAAGTGATATTTTTACCTCATTGTCACATTACATGCTTCATATTTAGGTAAATGTAAGTTGCTTAACAACTGATTTTTACTGAACACATAACTCTTCTTATCTACAGGCTGAATATTTACAACTTTGTTAAACAAAAACATGTGTAATCTTTAGAAAAAACCCCAAGGAACCAGGGTGTCACTTCCCTCCTGGCCACTCCGTGTCACTGTTCAGCCACTGCATCTTTTCCTGTCCAGGGATGCTTTTCAGTCACAGATTTTTTTCAGACACACCAAACACAGCCTATTTATCTTCCAGGGCTCCAGGATTTTTGGACAGTTCCACCTCCTTATCAGGGCAGGATCTGGCTGTTATCTCTCAGTCCAAGGTGCACATTTAACACACTTCAGGCAAACCCCAGACCTGTGCTGCAAATGTCTGGGTCAGGGAAGTGTTTGTGACTGTGACAGTTTCAAATATTGCCTGTGACACTTTGTAGGATTATGCAGAAACCACATTTTATTGTCTGTGCTGAAATGTTAACAATTGTAAACAGAGATCAGATACTTCTTAAAGGAAGTGATTTTCAAATCCAGGCCATATCTGAGGCAAGAATGAGACTGTGGCACCACACAGGGCCCACAATGATCTTAGAACTGGATATAAATAGGTGGAAATTAAATGTCCTAATTGTTTCATCATAATTACACAGAGAAAAACCCAAATGAAAGTACCTTGATTCCTGCATTAAACAGGGTGACTGCAGTGGTCGTTCGGATCAAGGCGTTGGTGGAAGGTTTCCAGGCAAGGACTCTACAAAAATAGAAACAAACAAAATTTTTCACATAAGTTGAATATTGCTAAAAAATAAGCACCATAATTCCACAGTGAATAAGCTGAATGATGGCTTATCCAATTAACAGAGTGGTTATTAACAGGAAACCACTGAATTATCTAAACTATAAAATAACTGATTTCCTGGGAAGATTAGAAATGGCTTCATCTTTTAAGGGTGAGAGGCTGGGGGTGTTTATCAAGAATCTATTTTCTTACCTGCTGACAATAGGTGAGAACAGCCACAAATTGCTCATGATGATGTTGAGAGGAAACTTGAACTAAGGGGAAGAAAGAAAACCACGAATCAGAAAGTTTTCATTCGTCAAGAGCACAGTCGAGTCACTTGAATATGGACAAAACAATTCCAGCAGCAACAATAATCTGGGAGAAAAAACAGCTTTTTTTATCCTTTCTACACAACTAAATTCTTCACTGGGTTACTCTAATGGAAATTTGGGAGTGAAATCCTGCCTGTCTCCTCACCTCTGCTGCGAGGTGCTCCATAGTCATGAGCTCTGGGCCATAGCCAAACAGGTTGCGCAAGGGATTCTGCTCCAGCCTACAAAACAAATTGTTAATGTTTTCAACACTGAAAAGGTTAAAAAACAACTCTCTGGCTGTTATTGCTCCAGAAGGATGTCAGGAATTTGATTTGTGAAATGTATCTCTGTTATTGGAGATGCAATCACACTCTTGCTCTCCTGGTAAGTAAATGTGCAAGCACAGCTCCACAGATTCTGGGCATTCCAGTCACGTGCAGAGATTTCCTTTGAGACACAGCAGAAAAAATCCCAAAGCCTGGCTCCTATAAATACATGAAAATCCAGAAAAATAGCATACAAATCCCACTATGTCTGAGCATACTAAGTTTTTCTAAAATATGTATTTCTTAGCCAATTTGGTATCTACACAGAGGTGTAGAGACACGATTTCTGCAGTCACATTATGTTCACTAGCTTGGAGAATTCCCAGCTGAGGTAGCAGGGATGTGCAGGAACAAATTCCAGAGAATTCCTGCCACCCAAACAAAGGAATCTCTGTTGCTACAGAGGAAATTAGGGCAGACAGCACTTGTCTTGCTTTTAAAGAATTGGCTGACACTTGGAGCAGCTGAAGTGCAAAGACTCTGCAGACACCTGGCAATTGTTCCTTGGCTGGGAGTTTCATTTCTGCCCTTTAAAGTGAGCTACAAACTGCAATTTCAAACACAGAACAGCAGTTTGAAAAAGACTCCAAACACAAATATTTAAAAAGTCACATATCAGTGATTCAGAAGGTTTTCTGACCGTTTTTTACATCAGGTGACAGGGAAATTCTCACCTGGCCATGGCTGCTGCCAGAATGCCAATACTTGTCTCCTTAGGAGGAAAGGATGAATGCCCTGGCTCTTTTTCCACGGTGAAGTTCAGTGTCATTGAACCTTTTTCTGTGACAGCAATCCTGGACAATGATAAATTAATCAATTAATTAACAAAAAAATGACTAATGTAATTCCAAACACAAATGCACAGACAAAATAACCACTAGATAAAAATAACCACTCTGCATAGTTTTAAAATGATAAAAACCACTCAAGCAGCAACAACAAATCATTAACACAGTGTTTAGATCTCTGCAGGACTGATGTCTGGGCTGCTTCTGCAGTGAGCAGAGCTCTACAGCACAGAATTAAAATGCTCAGTGGAACATTGTGCCTCTGTCAGCACGACTGTGATGGACATCAGGCAGAGGCTGAAGGTCCCTGCCTTGCACTTTGTACCACTGCTCCAGCATCACCAACACTGCCACACGTCCTGAAAACATTCTGTAAGTGACATCAACAATGTCATTTATCACTAATTAATGACTGAAAATTAATCACATTCTGGTGGTCACTCTTACATAGCCACTGGCTTCTTCACCCCTGCAATGATGCCATCCAGCACCGCGCTCCCCTCATCCAGCAGGAAGGAGAGTTTCACTCCTCTGGCTTCCAGCAGAGCTGCAATTTTCTTTGCTCCCTTCAGCCCAGACACCTGTGCAATCCAGGCAGAGGAACTGATCAGATCCAGCCAAAACATTGGGAGGAAAACTGGAAAGCACCTTGCTGTTGGCTACAGCACAAAGAATGCATGAAATCCCCTGGGGAACAGCTCCAGAGCAACCATAAAAGATTCTTCCAGCAAAATTAATTGGAGATCGTTAATGGCCTGGTAGCAGATGAATTTATAGCCATGCTGAGGAGTGCTCTCATTGATGAGTCACTGACTGCTGCTTTCATTTGGGTATCTCAGAGCTGTAAACTCCACAGATCAGCAAATGCAGATCTATTTATTTCAACTATTAATAATTCTTTGTCTTTATATTTTGACAGTGCCTAACCAAACCCACCTCCCCTGCCTCCCTGTACCACTGGAACATATTTGCCAGTTCTTCCTGAACATTTGGCACAACCATGTGAATCTCAACCCAGCTTCTCCTGTCTCCAAAATGGGATTGTTGCTGCACCTTCCTTGCAGAAAAGAATTTGAATTGACACCCTCCAATGTTCTTTTCCCTTTGCTCATCACACCAAACCCTTTGTGAATGTCACTCCAAGCCAAACAATCAATCCATAACCATGACCTGGGGCCTGACACAGTACCTCCCCACCGAACCAAGAAAAACAGGAAAGACCTTCCAGCTAAACAATGTTTCAAAATTAAGTCCTGTTACCTAGAGGAACAATGCAAACAGGTTGTTGTTGCAAGGAAAGGAAAGAAAATACCTCCTCATCGTGGCCAATGCCAACATAGAAGGAGCGGCGGGGTCTGTAATTCCTCCTCAGCAGGAATTCCAGAGCTTGCAGAATGCCCTGCAGGAAAAGCAGAACGTGCTGAACCATCCCTGGGTGGTAACCAGGAGAATAAATGCAACAGAATGCAGTGTGATGGAAGAGAACTGGGATGCTTTCACAGCCCTTGTGCTGTTCACAGCTAAGCTTTGATTCCTACAGCTCCCACTGAGGATATTCCCATTCCCTGGAAAAGACACTGCAGTGGTTTTGATCAATAATGCTCTGATAGGTGTCAGGGCAGGGACATGAAATACAGAGCAGCTGGTTCAGGGACAAACTGCACAGGGAGCCCCCAGAGCCAGAATTATCCAAGAATTCACTGTTCCCTTACAGTGCTTGTCACACACCCAGACTGGCTCTCTGGAGCTACCAAATCCAGGAAGTTCAAGGAGCTGCATGTTTTGTACAAGAAGTGCCAAGATGACAGAAACAGAACAAGAAAATTAATCCGAAAAATGAGAAATCAAAAAATCAGATCTACCATTTGCTGTGGCTATATATGTAAAACAATACATTTGCTTTATTATTCCATCTCTCTTTTTCAATGGAAATGACTTAATTTTTCACATATCACCTCAATATTGTCAGCACCCATTTTTTGCCACGTTCACTGAAATTGCTGATTAGATTTTTTTTTGGCCATTTGTGGAATTACTTGTGCAGTTCACAGCAGAATGAAGCACCAACCTAAACTTTTAAGTTTCAAGGCTTTGAAATTGATGATTAAACATCCTGAAACTTTCTAGGAGTGTGTCCTGTGTGACACGAAACATCTGTTCAAATTTAAATACAGGGCTGCCATGGAAGTCATCAAAGTCACAAAGGAACATTTTCCTTATTAATTTTTCCATCAACCTTTTCCCCATGAGAAATCTTTCCCAGATCCATCTTTTCTGAATCCATTCCTCCCAAATGTGTTCAGTATAACAGCTCTTTGTTCTGCCACGGGCTGCATAAAAGATGCAGGGTTGTTTGTTTATCTTATTAAACAAACACATTTAATTTGAAATTCAAGCCTTTTCCAAGGGCCAGTTTTGGCTTGGAGAACCTTTGTGACACCTGGGGAAAAGGACAAGGTCTATCCCTGGTTTCAAATACAGCATTTGACAGAGAATTATGGAATGGTTTGGGTTGGAAGGGACCTTATAGCTCATCCAGTGCCACAGGCAGGGAAACTTCCACTATCCCAGGCTGCTCCAACCTGGCCTTGGACACTCCCAGGGATGGGGCAGCCACGGATTCTCTGGCCACCTGTGCCACAAAACTTTAAACTGAACCAAATACATCTGCAACTGTGAATGTGATTCTCCTGATTCTTCATGAGTTTTAACCCTCTTTTCTTCAGTAACAGTGAAGAATGAGTGAAAACACTCCACCTTTAGGAAAAGTCAGGAGAAAACTGCAGGACTTGGAATTTATCCAAACTAGGAATTGATCCCTAGCAGAAAGAGGGGCGAGAGAGAGACAGCACAGTGAATTCCAAGAGGATGGGCTGCTCCCCTCTGCCTTTCCCAGGCTGTATCTGTGTGGAAGGACATTACCAAGCACACGTACAATGGCAGAGTTTTTGTTATCCAGCGTTCCTCGTCCATAGATGAAACCTTCGTGCTCTGCAGCTGAGAAAGGAGGGAAATCCCAGCCCTCGGAGGGAGCAGGCACCACATCCATGTGTGCCAGCAGCATATAGGGCAGCAGGCCAGGGGCAGAGCCCTGAACTGTAAACAGGTGGCTGTATTTCCCAACAATTTCATGTTGGATGAACTTTGAAGAAAATACAGCCGGGAAGACTGTTAAGAAAAAAAAAATTAAAGACACATGTAAAAAAAATTAACAATAATGGCCAATTTTAGCATTATTCCATAGAGGTGTCAGCTAGATAGCATCAGGGGGGAACTGTAAATAAGACTGGCCACAGCAGAGAACAGAAGTTCTCACATTTTTACCAATCCATCTCATTTGGGATTTGAAACTCTCCTAAACAAAAGCAGAATTCTTGTTCAGCAACGCTGCAGCTCTTTTGCAGGGAGCAGTGATGGAACTGCCCAGAAATTAGGTTGATACAGCAGCAGCCATCCTCTTTCACTTATGGCATTTAACCATCTCAAGGACCAAAAGCCACCATTACAAAAAGTCTTTTGAACCTTTTGGGGCCATTGATAACACTGCTACAGAGGGGACCCACATGTAACATTTCTGACAGATCTTTCTTCAGGAAAAATATAAAAATCTCTTATATTCAGGAATGATACATGCTGTCTTCAATTTGTTTATGAAAATAGAGCAGCAGAGACTGCCAAGACTGAAAGTCCAGTACCTTTCTGAATGTAACTCCCAAATTCTGCCATGGCAGTTGTATTCAAATCCTCTGGAGACCTGGACACAGTTGGGATTTTAATGGCCCCTTCAAAGAAACACAGAACAGAAATCACTCAGCACCAAAACCAAACAAAGCTCGAATTGCACTTCAAAAGTGGAAGTACATTTATGTTCCTGAGTGTTTTTCCAGGCTTTAAACATTATTTCACAGCACAGCACGAGCTGCCATGATCAAAAAGAGACTGATGTGCTTCAGCTGGGCCGTGCACATGCAGCCACCAGCATTTCCTAACAGCTCAGCCAAGGCATCTCTCCAGACAACTTGACTCCACTTTTCATGCTGAAGTGTTGAATGATATCCTTAGAAATGCTACTGTCCAGGAGCAGCTGCAATTTGCTTGGGTGATGTGATTCCCCAGAGCCACAGGCTCCTCTGGCAGCTGAACAGGCAGCTGAGTTGGCAGTGCAAGGCTCTTTCTCAAGAGTTAAGCAGGTTGTGATGGTTATTACACCTCCATACTGCTTTATAAATTAACCTATATAAACAGACAGGGCTTTTGTTGGCCCTTTTGGTCTGCCCTGTCATTTAAACAGGCTCTCCAACATCCAGTCCCTGTCCTGCAGAACATGGGAGTAACTCAGCCCCAGCTGCCTTCCCAAACAGCAGCTGCCAGGAGAGGTTATGGATTCTTTTGAGGTCGTGTGATTCATGAATTAACACAAAAATCTATTGTGAGCCTTCATTTTCCCATTAAAAAAGAATGCAAACACAATTTGCTAGGCAATAAATCCTACAAACCAGCAAGGTATGAGGTTCACACACAGGGTTTTATCACTTGGTGCCAGACTGTGGTTTCCTGCACAGTGCCAGCCCTACTGAGAGCTAAAGCCCTCAAATCTCCTACGTCAGACAGCACAAACAGCCCAGGACTGGGCACAGCAGTGGTGAGCAAGAACAAGAAAGGGAGAAAATCCCGACAGTGACTTATGCAGTGGACAAAGGGATGTCTGGAAACGCCTTCATGGGTGTCTGGCAAAATTCTGTGTGTACAAGCAGGAAACGGTGGAGAAAATCAACACAGGGCAAGAGTTGGCTCAGGAGAAGCACAGGATCGCTGAGGCTGGAAAATCCCTCTGGGATTATTGAGTGCAAGCTGTGCCGCTCCTTCAGGACTCTCCAAACCCTTCCTAGCTCTCTCAGGACTCTCCATTCCCTTCCCCGGACTTGCTCCAGCCCTTCCTGAACTGCAGTGCTCAGAACTGGACACGGTGCTCGAGGCGTGGCCTCAGCAGTGCCCAGCACAGATTTTCAATCACTTCCTTAGTCCTGCTGTGATTCCTTCCAGGGAAAGCACCCGGGTAGCGGCTGCCTCCACACCCGCCCGCCGTGCCCTGGGTCCCCCCTCAGGAGGGGCCGGTCCCGGGGCGAGGGGGGCTCACAGCGCTCGGGCCCCCTCACCTCGCAGCGCCTCCTTGAGCTCCCGCCGCTCGCCCGCGCTGAGGGCGGCGGTGCCGGCGCTCCGTGCCCAGAGCCGCGGGACCCCGGCCGGGGCTCGCAGGACGAAGGCGCGGAGCAGGACGGCGGCCGCCAGCGCCAGCACCACCGAGCCCACCGCCAGCAACGCGACTGTCACTGCCCGCCGCCCGCCCGCCATGGCTGACCGCCGCGCCCCCGCAGCTGATGGGCGTGACCGGGAGCCAATCGCCACCCGCCTCGTCACATGGCAACCAATAGGGTTGGAGTAGGGGCGGGTTCAATCCGCTCCTCTCGCTGGGGCTGCTGGGAGTTGTAGTTTGCAGCTGATGTGGCGGCGGCCGAGAGGAGTGCGGAGTTGGGGAACGGTTTGCGTTGCAAAGGATTTTAAATCCCATCCCATTCCACCCCTGCCGTGTCAGGGACACATTCCACTGTCCCTGGGTGCTCCAAGCCCTTTCCAACCTGACCTTGGACAATTCCAGGGGTAGGGCAGCCACAGCCTCTCTGGGCACCCTGTGCCAGGGCCTGCCCACCCTCACAGGGGAGAATTTCTTCCCAATATCCTGGGGTGCTGCTCCCAAAAGATGGGGATAAAAGGAGTTCCTGTGGGGAATAACCACCCGCAGGCTCACTGGGGGCACAAGTGAGGCAGAAGGATGCCAGGACTGGCCAAGGGACAGCCCAGGGAGTCTCTGTGTTGTGCAGCCCCACTTCTGACAGACTTTAAATCCACCTGCTTTTCAAAATATGTCACTTCTTTCCTTGATTCCACCAGCTAGCACAACGGAACACTTCTTATTCCCTTCTTTACAGCTGTTCTGAACAGAATGTGAAGCCTTATCCCAGCTTCCCATGGCACAAACTGTCCCAGGATGCCAAAGCCCAGATGGGAACAGCCATGGTAATCCTGCCCCTGAGTCAGCAGAAAATGACAATGATTGTTCACACATTCTTTATTATCAAAAAAAAAAAAAAAAAAGATAACAAAACCAACATTAAATTAAATAAATTACAAACATTTCTGAGCTGGTTATACATCATGCATTTACCAAGTAAGGCTTCAGAGCCAAAACGTATCAACCTCACTGTTACTTAAGAGCCATGAAGGGAATATTTTACTGGAAGTGAAAATATTTCACCAGCGTGACTTTGAGCTCCCCTAATTCTCTGCCCAGGCACTTGAGAATTATGACTTTGGCCACATTGTGCCTCCAGCAGTGCCATTTACCTGCTGCTGTTGCATTTATTGCCAGAACTGTCCCAGAATTTGGCTACAGAAATGGGATTTCCTTCTGCCTGGGTCATGATTTGTAGGAGAGCCACTGCTGCTCTTTCCGAGCCATTTCTTGTGACATCCCATCCCATTTTTGTAGGAAGTCCAGGAAATACAATCTGGTTTATGCCTCTGCTCTGAGGATTCCTGCATTTGGCCTGTCAGACCCCAGGCTGGGAAATCAACCTTCTGTAAAGAATTCTGAATGTAGAGCTGGGAACTGGAACTTCCCTCTTTTAATGTGATGCCACCTCAGAGACCCAAAAATATTGATCAGGACAGTTTCTTGTTGCTCTGCACCAATTTCTTCGTTGTCTTTCTTTCAAAATTAGCACTTTTTAAAAGGAGCACTCAGGCAGTACAAAAGGCCATGAGGAATCACTCTCGAAGATCATTTAAGAGACTTCATCTCTTGCTTTTACCTTGTAAAACAAGCTATACATGGAGATTTCTGGAGAAACCACTGTTGTCTAAGATTAAAATAAGTCATAACCATCTACTAGTGGGGTTTTCTGCCCTCCTTTGGTTTTATTACTCTCCTGCACCACATAATCAGAAATTGAGGTAGAGAAATGGTGACTTGGTTATTGAGATGTGACATAAAACCAAACTGGCAGGCTGGTTGTTTCCTTCAGTGGCTGTCTAGCAAGGATGGTTCAGGAAGCTCTATTTTCCTTAAAAATGAGACATCTGGGAGCTGCAGGAAAGCCCCAGGAAGCCTTCAGCAATCAGCTCAACAACGTCTGTGTACTTCAAAACCATACACTAAAGCTTGCTTATATTTGTAATATTTTAAAGTGTTAAAATAGAAATAGCTTTTTAAAATAGAATCTGTTTTCATGCACTCAACCCACTGGGCAGGCGGGACAATGTGCACATAATTCTTATTTCTGAGTACAAACCTGTCCTATTAGTAAGAAAAAAAATATATGTATTTCAGAATTTAGCCCTGCTGAGAGAGTCCTGAGGTCTTTGGGGTGTCAGAAATACAGCAGTGGTCCTAGGCAGTGTTTTTTGGGATGCTGGGACACAGAAGAGGAGAGGCAGAGGCTGCAGAGACACGGAGGGAGATTCGGGGGGCTGCGGTGCCAGCCCCCCCGGGGTCAGTGCACATCAGAGAGCAGCAGCAGCTGGCACAGCTGCCCTGCCACACCTCCTGAAGCGAGCCCTGAAAGGCTTTCAGCGCTTGCTGGGGTTTCACTTCGTGGGGGAAACAGGGAAGAGGGAAAGGCAAGGAGCAGGATGCCCAGGTGATGCAGTTCCAGGTGGGCAGAGGATGGTGAGGGACAAAGGGTGGCTGAACATGCCCTGAGTTCAGGCCCCTGCCTGCAGCCGAGAATCCACGAGATGGCATCTCCTGAGTCCCGCTGCCCCAGCTGGCTCTGCCTGCTCAGAGTCCTTTGCTCTGAGTGCCACGAGCAGAGCAGGGAGGAGGGAGGATCTGGCAGTTTTGGAGGGTGATGGCCTCGTTGCAAACCCGTTGTATCCCCAGGCAGAAGCACAGCTCTCCATGGAGGGGTGGCAGAGAGGAGTCTCCTCTGGAGGGTTTGCCCGGTGCTCGCTGTGCTCACAGAGCTGTCTGGGTCTCTGAGTGGAACATGCTCCCAAACATCTCCTAAAGGGCACAGAGGATGAGCAAGGTCAGGGTTGGTGACACAGCTCGGTGTCATTGTCACACAAACACTCCCTGGAGCTCCAGCCCTTCTCCATGCTTCCAGCTGGGCACGGACAGCATGGGGAAGGGCAGCCCGGGAGGGGAGCTCCTCCCAAGGCCCACATCTGGGTGCAAATCGCTGCAACATTCACAAAGCCTGTGCTGAAAATCTTCACAGATGACTTTTCTTTTGGGCATGAACCAAACCTGGTTCTCCAAGTTCCCCCCAGTGTGTGCAGACCACAGGTCTGGCTGAACCTGAGCTGTGTGGCCCAGAATGATTGAAGGACTCCTCTGTGGGGTGACCTACCTCCTCCTCATCCAGGTGTCTTCCAGAGCTCCTCAAGACTGGGATTTAAAATTCTATTTGCAATTAACTTTCTGAAGCACTGCAGTTACTTCCAGATATTTTCCATTTCAATCAATCCCAATTAGAAGTCCTGATTTCTGCCTCATGCCCATGGCTGCAGTGACCCCTGGCACTACAACTCACCTCCTCCAGGTTCTTGTACTCTGCACTGCCCTCGTCCACAGACTCATCATAGATGGAGAGCTCTGTTTGGGTCGGCCTCTGTGCAGGGAAGAGTTGAGTGCACAAATTAGCAGAGTGCAGGGTCAAAAGGAGTGAAAACAGTGACTAAGCCAGGCCTAAAAGGTGACCCATGCAATGCCCAGGAGAAGGGGCACAGGAGGAGTCCTGCTCCTGGTGTTTATCTGTGTTTGCCTATCACCCTGGTTTGATAGGAGACACCTTAACTCCTCCTGGGGAGGTAACTGGTGCTACTGGTGCCAACTCCAGCTGGCACACAATAAACCAGCCCCTGTTTGGGGACAGAGCCTCTCTGACACTGTGCCACCAGCCTGGGCCACATTCCTGCCTCAGAATCCCTCCTGTTCTCCTCGCACCAATGGAGCACGCATAGATTCCAGGACTATTCCAGCTGCACAAGTTTTGCCTTCATTTCTTCATCACTGGGGGCCAAATTCTGCCTCTGCCTGTTCCAACCAGCACCAAACTGAGGGCACAGTGCTGGAACAACTCTTCTGTGTCCTCCAGGCTGGCGCAGCACTCATCTCTCAGCCTGGGGTTTGTGTAACATTTTGACACTTCTGAATTCCCATGGAAATCCATTCCATCACAAGCCGCTGGGCCTGTACACAACAACTAGAATATTAAATACTTTGCTGGATTTAGGCCTTTACCACTCGAGATAAACATGGAGCTTCTTTAGGTGCAGTAGCAATTTGTGATTTTTCCATTGTGCTGACACAGCCTGGAAGCCAAACAGGAGAATCCCGTGGGCTGGGGAGCAAATTTACCTCTTCCAACATGGGCGGGTGGACAAATTCTCTGATGCTGGCCAGTGCAAACAAAACAGCGTCGTGGATGGTCAGGAAGATGTGACTTCTGTCCAGGCCTCCTTCCTCAAACACTCCTCCTGTGCTGATGTCATCGTACACCTGGGCTGGAGAAAGGAGACAGCTGAACGGGGAGGAAAGCACAGGAGGAATTCTGGAGGTGTGTGTGGCTGCTGGGGTCCTCTGAGCTAAGGCAAGGCTCAGAAGAAGCAGGTTTGCAGCAGAAATGAGTGTGGGGATCTGTTTTCCTGCATGCTGAGTGTGGAGATGTCCCAGCCTTAAAACTTCGCAAATGAAAACACTGATTTCACACAGAGAGAACAGTGATTCTCTTTCCTTTCTTCTGTTTTCTCCTTTAATCTGTTCTGCCCTGGTCCAGCAAAGGACTGACATCTCACAGTTTGAATAAAGAACAGAAAAGGATCTGCTGTTTGTCAGGAGCTCAGAAATGGGGGAAGATCCCATGGAAATGGGTTTCTCTGGGGATGCTTACCATGCACATTTGCCAAGAACACTTTGATCCCAATCTTCTGGTAACTGGAACACAACTGGAAGGGATGAGATGGGAGAGAGAGGATTAAAAACACTGCTGCTCCAGCTTTGTGTTTATGCATAAAGACTTTTATCAGCGCTGGGGCTGAAGGAGAAAATCAGAGATGCAGAAGAGGAAAAGCCACACAACTGGAACACAAATCCTGTGAGGAACCCCTGAGGGAGCTGGGGGTGCTCAGCCTGGAGAAAAGGAGACTCAGGGGTGCCCTCCTCACCCTGCACAGCTCCTGAAAGGTGCCTGTGCTCAGCTGGGCTGGGCTCTTTCTGCAGGCAGCACTGACACAACCAGAGCACACAGCCTCCAGCTGTGCCAAGGGAAATTCAGGTTGGATATTAGGAAAAAGTTTTTCACAGAAAGTGAATTTCTGTGAAATTTTCTGGAATGGCTGCCCGGGGAGGTGGTGCAGTCACCATCCCTGGGTGTGTTTAACAAAGCCTGGATGTGGCACTGGGTGCCAGGGTTCAGTTGAGGTGTTGGGGCTGGGCTGGACTCGATGATCTTTGAGGTCTCTTCCAACCTGGTGATTCTGTGATTCTGTGATAAACACCTTTATGTGAGAGAGCAGAAGGTCTCTGCTGCCCGGCTGTGTTGGCAGCACAGCACTCACCTTGCTCAGCGCCTTTGTGCCCATCAGATCCACAAAACACACCCCGCTCATGTCCAGGATGATGGTGTGGAAGCTGATGTAGGGCGGTGCTGTCAGCACAGGGTCGGTGTCTGCCGTGGGCAGGACGCTGAGGGTGCTGCCCAGCTCCCCGGGACTCTGCCCTGGCCCAGCCCCGGGGGCAGGAGGGCGGAATGTGATGTAGGAGATGCTGGCACCGTTGGCAGCGGTCTGGTTGTTGTTGGTGTCTGTTGGAGAGGCACTCTCAAAGTCCTTCTGCAGCTCTTGCAAAGACAAGGTCTGTGGCAGAGCAGAGGTGCAGAGTCAGGGCAGGGCACAGGTGCTGGCAGGTGACTGCACCTCTGCCCACTGATATGAAGGGTTTTAATCTGGACTAACTCCAGCCTGGCTGTCCCTTGGGGCTGGAATTAGTCAGGATAATTTGCATGATTCATTTATTTCAAAACTGCTCAGCATTGCAAAGCAAATGGGGCTGAGGTGACTGAGAAATGGGCTTTGAAAGGGCACCTTGGGGCTGCAGTGCTGACACAGCCCCAGAGGAAGAGGCTAAAGTTGCCTGGTTTCTGCAGATTGTTCCCCATGTTCCCATTCCAGCCTCCTCTCCAGCTTCCCAGCCATTCCCAGTTCTCCTGCACCTTCAGGTTTGGAGAGGAATGGAGACATAGGGGGAGGAAAGGGGATGAGAGGTGGGAAATGTGGCCAGGAAAACAGTGCAGGAAATCCCATGTCAAGAGGAGCTGTCCCAAGGGGACTTGGGGTCATACTCATGGACAGAGGGACCTTTTTGGGAGCTCAGGAGCTGAGTTACCTTGTTCTCCTTCAGCAGGAATTTTGGGAGCTTTGCTGGTGGCTGTGCTGTGCCCTTCCCCTGCTGTTTCACAAATTTCCTCCTGGCCAAGTACACCTTGCCAGGATCCACCCCTGTCTGTGGGAAAGAGAGATTTTTTCCTTTTAAAGTCTGTTCCGACAGTCAGGAGCTGCTGTTCCTTCCCTGGCATTTCCCAGCCTGGAGTGGGGTGATCCTGATGGCATCCAAACATCTCCTGGAACTTGGGGAACCTGCACACGCAGGGAGAGACTTGGAATAGCAGGATGCCCCTGTTTTGGCAGAGCTTGGAGAAGGAACCTGGCAGGATTTGGGCACAACCTCTAAAATGAGCTCTGCCAACAGCCCTGAGGATCAGGGAGAGGAGGATTGAGGAGTAGAGAGTGGATGTGACCATTGTCCATGATCACCCACAGCTTAATTACCCCTGTGTAGCAGCACAGGAGAGAGTAAGGTGGTTTGGGACTGGCTTCAGGCAGGGATTTGTTGAGGAATTGCTCACCTTGGCTATAATTTTCTCCCGGAATATCTCTGAGTTGGCGAAATACAGCGGCGAGCAGTAGGTGATGATTTTAATCCCATTAACTTCATGGACCTGCACCAGAGACAGGAGCTCAGAGCAAGCCTGGGCACCAGAGGCAAAGAACAGCATTTTCTCTGAGGGTGTTCTATCTGCAGCTCACCTTGTTGTAGGTTTTGGGGTTCTTGTAGATGTCAGTGGAAGTCACCTGGCCCAGGGCAGAGCCGTTGCGGCTGCAGAAAATAAGGGATCAGCATTAGGGGAAAGAAAACTGCTTCTGCTTCACATTCCATCCCAGAATTTGAACATTTGCTTTGTGAAAACTCTTACATTTCACCCCTGCAGAGTCTACACAGCAAAAAAAAAAGAGTCAGTATTTTGAGGTGCCAGACTGGGAAATATTAAAAAAGGTCTTTGAGGGAATAAAGTGGTGAGAAAAGCTCACACCAGGGCCCTGCACACAGACAGGACTCGCTCTTTTTGTGAGCTGGGAACTGTGTGGGGTGAAGCAAATCCCTTGAGGCTTCCCCTTGCCCTGGGATGTGCACGGGAGCGGGAATGCAGGCAGTAAATTGGCGCCTGCCATTCCTGTTTGCACATTCCGGGCAGGACACCTGCACTCCCCGGGGCTCCTGCCGCGCGTTCCGCGGGCCAGAGGTCGCTCCTAAAAAATCACCTGTCCCTCCTTCTGCCCCTGGCAGATCTCCCGTGGTTCTGGGGGCCACGAGGTACTCACAACTGGGTGTGGAAAACCACGACGAGCACGGAGAACCCCACGCCCACCGCCACGCCGTAGGGGAGGCTCAGGAAGAAAGCGGAGAGGAAACTCACGAGCCAGACCAGCTGCAGGGAGAGAAGGGAGAGAAGAGCTGAACCATGGGGACACGGAGGGAGATGGGTGGGAAAATGGGTGGGAAAATGGGTGGGAAATAGATGGGGAAAAGGGTGGGAAAATGGAGGGGAAAAGTGGATGGGAAAAGTGGATGGGAAATAGATGGGGAAAAGGGTGGGAAAATGGAGGGGAAAATGGAGGGGAAAAGTAGATGGGAAAATGGATGGAGAAATGGATGGGGAAAATGGATGAGAAAAATGGGTGGAAAAAATGGATGGCAAAACGGGATGGAAAAAGGGGATGGAAAAGTGGATGGGAAGATGGTTGGAAAAAGGGGATGGAGAAAGGGGATAGAAAAGTGGGTGGGAAAAATGGGTGGGAAAATGGATGGCAAAAATGGATGGGAAAAATTGGATGAAAAAAATGGATGGGGAAAATGGATGGGGAGAATGGCACTGTGCTGCTGTCCTGGGCTCTCAAACCCTCCCAGCTCAACATGAATAGGCCAAACCCTGAATTCTGCAGCTGTTCTAATGCTGCAGTTTCTGAATGTTTTAGAGTGAACTGTCCTTGCTGGGAAGTTTGCCAGGAGCCCCAGTTTCTTTTCAGCCATAAAAGCAGCCGGGGCGTTTCTTCCACCCTAAAAGGATCAGCCTGGCTCGTCAGGAAGGGGCTCCTGCAGACCCCACCATCTGCTGCTCCCTGCTCCAGCCCTGAGCAGCTCCTGCTGTCAGCCAGAGCAGTTCAGAAAAAATCAGAAATATCTCTCTGAAAACTGCCTGAGCACCTGCTAGAAATGGCCTGAACACAGAGAAGATTCGATGACCAGGTGTGACAGAGGAGACCAAAACTTGCTCCACTCCAGCTCAGAGCTCTGCCATTTGTCACTTTTATGTGTTAGCACTTAAACATCTCGCCCTGCATTTAAACATCCCCTCTGAAAATCATTATCAGCTTGTTTTAATCCCATCCTCAAAATGACTAAAAACTGACTTTGACCTTGGATGAATAAGGGTAACTTTGATGACTTCAATATCTTAATTTATATTCATTTTGTGCATAAATGGCAAGGAAGAGCTTCCATCCATCCATCCATCCATCCATCCATCCATCCATCCATCCATCCATCATTAGAATTAGTTGGAATTAGCTGTCCTGAAACATGACCAGCATTAAGGTGATGAGCACCAATGCTCTGACATCACCCAGGAATGGTGCTCCCCATTTTGGGCCAGGACACTGAATCTAGTTCAAATTCCAAGGAGATTAAGGTCAGGAGGATCCCGTTCACTCCATTGGCATCTGGCAGGATGTTCCTCAGGCAGCACCATCCATCTCCACTCAGTCCACGCTCAGGGCTCTGCCCAGGCTTTTGGGGTCTCTGAAGCCTGTGGGATCCATCTGTGCTCTGGTAAAGGGGCAGCAGCTGAGCTGCCAGAGCCCACAGACCTCCCCTCTCACCCCACAGCAGCAGAACCCTTCAGAGATGTGCCCATATTGATAACCCAGCTCTTCTCCAGCACTTGTTTGAGCAGGATTTTGGGAAAGCTCTTCCTGGACTCCTGATTGCCCCGATAAGGGGGTTTGTTGGGCCCTGACAGGATATTGGCTCCGTGTCCACACACGGCACTCAGCCGTGGGAGTCCTGTTCAAACACTGTCTTTTTATGTCAGACATTTCCAAATTCCGTTCTCACTCCCCCGCCACCCCCTGCCTGGGTTTATACATCAACCAGTGCCTGGAGTCCTTATCACTCTGAAGGGCTCTCCTCACCCTGGAGGGCCATTGTGTGAGTTTTTAAGTCATGACTCCCAGATATTGAGCAGGGCCGGTTTGGCTAGTTCTGGGCAAACAGGCTCCGCACTTGATTGGCATTTAAACACAGCAGGTAAGAGTTCAGGCCTCTCTGATATGTGCTCTGAGCAGCAGCGTGCTCAGCTGGGCAGGACAGGCAGCACCATCTCACCAAGAGAGCCAAACCCACCTCCTGCAAGGGACTCATAACCCCTAAACCCCACAAAAGGCTTTTTTGGGGTCTGTCCTGCTGATCCT
The DNA here is from genome assembly GCF_017590135.1 of Pyrgilauda ruficollis. NCBI lineage: Eukaryota > Metazoa > Chordata > Aves > Passeriformes > Passeridae > Pyrgilauda > Pyrgilauda ruficollis. The sequence goes on along the minus strand of NW_024512988.1, from coordinate 1,048,610 downwards.
GCCCTGGCCAGGTGATGCCTCCTGCCAGCCCAGGCACTCACACAGTCCAGCTTGCTCTTCTTCCACAGGTAGAAGGGGTCAGCCAGCTGCTTGAGGGAGTTTTTCAGGTTCACAGCGATGAGGGCTCCCAGCACGGACTGTGGAGGACAGGGAATGGTGTCAGCCACAGCTGGATGTGCCATGTTTGGCAGTGGATGCTTTCCTGCAGCATCTGCCTGCCTTGGGCCAGCCCCATCACAAGGGTGATGCTGGCAAAGATCTCACTTGGATCTGAGCAGGGTCATTTGCGTGATTCTTTCACTAGAATTTACACTTACGTTTGCTCAGAGAAGCTGTGGCTGCCCCATCCCTGCCCAAGGCCAGCTTGGACAGGGCTTGGAGCAGCCTGGAACAGTGAAAGGTGTCACTGCCCGTGGCAGGGATGAGGTTTAAGGTCCCTTCCAGCCCGAATCAGCCTGGAATTGTGTGATTGTGTGATTGTGTGATTGTGTGATTGTGTGATTCCAGACAGCCCGTGCAGACAGGTCCCCAGGCCAGGAACAAACTGTCCCGTGCTGCTGTTTGCATCAGGGTTTTTTGGAGCGAGGCTGTGCCCGTGTTTGGGTGTGGAGGGCGGGTGTTGCAATGGCTCTGCCTGCACAGATGTTTGTGTTACCTTTGGAAGAGGCTCGAGGTAGATTCCCAGGGACAGCATTGTCACCATGACCACCAGAGCCACAAAGAAACTTGCCACCTGCAAAGAGGAAAGAAAATCACTTCTGCAAACATCAGGGCTTCTCAAAGCTCCCCTGGGTGTAGTCAGGGGCACAACTGGGCACTGCAGCATTTTATGGGAGAGGATGTTTGCCTCTGAAAACAGGCAGGGGTTTGCAGATCTCACAGATAACCCCAAACTTCCCTCACTGCCCAGTCCAGGGAGCCAGAGTGGGACTGCAGACTGGGAGATCTGCTTCTGTGCCCAACCCAGAGAACAAAATCAGGGACCAAAATGGGCTAGGGGAGGGAGGAAATGCTGCTTTAACAGCAGCAGCCTGAAGCGCTTGTGTGTGAAACTTCTCCAGGGCTGCACAGTCAGGCTGGAGCATGTGGCAGCTACAGCACTTGGTGATCCAGAGGGAATGGGAGAGGAGAGGAGGAGAGGAGGAGAAGGAACTAACTTGGGATTTCGCTCCTGCCCCATCCACGGCGAGGGTGACGGACAGAGCACAGCAGATCACGTGGATTTTGAAGAAGGATCCAAAGAAGTTGCTGCATCCCAGGGCCAGCATTTCCTGTGGAGATGTGGAGAGTGCCCATCAGAAAGGACAGCTGCCCTTCCTGCTGACACATGGCAAGAGAGCAGGGGCCTGAGGCTGGTTTATGTGGCCAGGGCAGGCTCTGGGCTCCCTGCAGTGCATCCCAGACTCTTTCCTTCCAGTAAGATCTGGGATAGGCCCTGGTGCAGCAGGGAAACCTGGAAGCACAATTCCACATAAACATGTTGTCATCTGTTGACACACTCAGGGCAGGGCTCCATGTGGTATGTGTGGCTGTTGTTGAAAGCTGCCACTGTGCCAGGGATGACAAAAGAGGATTATTTAATGTCCTGCCTCTCAGAGTATCTAGGTGACACACCAGGAATCCAGGTCCCTGAGAAGTGCACGCACCTCACCGTGCTTCAGCAGGCTGCCAAAACACTGAGCCTGGAGGGGGAGCAAGGCAGAGAGCCCAGCCTAAAGCTCCTTTCCCTCTTCCAGCCTCTCTCCAACCCACGGGACAGGGCTCTGCCGTGTCCTTTTGCCCCCCACATGGCACAAAGCCACGGAGCCTCCTCGGGAGCAGCACGTCTGCTCTGAGCCCAGCCCGTCTGAACGTCTTCCCTTCACGCCTGAGAACAAAGGCAGCAGCCCCTGGCCGCCCCAGCCCCAGCAGTACCTGGTTGGGGTCCACGTCGTAGCCATGCTTGGCTGCCAGGGTCCTCCCCATGGCCAGGTTGATCACGTAGCCCACGATGGCGAGCGAGAAAGCCGTGCCCACCATGTCCTTCCACTTGCTCACCAGGGGCAGGGTGGGCTCTGGGAACCTGCACTCAGAGCACAGGTGAGAAGCTGTGGCAGCGCTCTCTGGGGGGCTGGGGGGGTGGGTGAGGAGCTGGAGGGGTCAGGAATGACACAATGCCTGCCCACACTCCAGAGGATGGGGGTGGTTGTGTCACAGGGCACGCTGGCACTCCTGGAAGGGGACTCTGGGATTGCGGGGAAGAGTCAGGTGTTTTCCAGGCTGGAGGAGGAGGAGGAAGGAAAACTGTCTGGAAGGTGAATCAGAGCTGCACAAGCTCTTACCCCATGCTGATTTTCCCCACTATTGGCATCCCGTACTTGTCGGGCATGTTGAAGCTGCCAGAGATTGCGGTGGCCACGATCACCTGCAAGGACAGGAATGAAGAGCTGTGAGCAGGAAGAGCTGGGCTGGCTCAGGGCATTAACCCTGCCGTGCTCCCAGAGCTGGCAGAATAAAACCAGCACCAAGTTTGGGCTGGGGAAGGTGAGGACAGTCCCAGCAGGGGTTATTTTCTTCTCCCTCAGCATCACCAGGATGCAGTGCAGGGATGAGCATGGGGCTGGCCCAGTCTCTGACCCCAAACCATGCGGGGGCTGTGCCACACTCACTGTGTAGGTGCTCTACAGGGTGGCCCTGCTGAGAGCAGCAGTGTCCCGGGGCTGTGAGGCCAGGGGAGGCTCCAGGGACAGCCCAGGTGTCACTTACAATGATGATCTCCATCGGGATGGGCATCCGGATCTTCTTCATGTACTTCAGGTTGAGCTCCTTGACAATGATCAGGAGCACAGCGCTGACCAAGGCATAGACCAGGGAGGCCAGGTTGGTTTGGGGCAGACCTTTACAAATGTCAATGAATGTCTGAAGGGGAGAGAGGAGGAGAAGGGGTCACGGCGAGCCAGACACCCTGGACGACATGGACAGAACAACGGACAGCACTTGTTACCACAATCAACACCCTGAGATGTGAGCAGTGCTAAAAACCCTCTCAGTGCTAAAAACCCTCTGCTGAGGGATCAGCCCCCAGCCGTGGGCCTGGGCTGGTGATTTAATGCAGTTCTGGCTGCATCAGCATGGGATGCTCCCGTGGGAGACACAGGAAATCCCAGGAGTGGCCAAAGCTGCTCAGAGGAAATGTTCCTGCTGCTGACAACTCTGCAAGACTCCTGCTGCAAAGCAACACAGCTCATATCCCACCCAGATCCCAGTCCCATTCCATTATTCCTCACTAAAACCACAGGCAGGGCTCAGATAATGCTGGCTGGGAAACACAGAATCCACAGAATCACAAGGTTGGAAGCGACCTTCAAGATCATCGAGTCCAACCCATCCCCAGCACCTCAACTAAGCCCTGGCACCCAGGGTTTTTATAAACACACCCAGGGACGGTGACTCCACCACCTCCCCGGGCAGACCCTTATCACCCCTTCTGTAAAAATCTTCTTCCTAACATCCAACCTGTGCTGCTGGGGCAGGGACTCCCCTTCCCCGCACCCTTCCCTGGTCTCCTGGGCCCCGATTCCCGGGCAGGGTGGCGGTGCTGGGGGGGGAAGGTGGCTGTGCAGAGCCCCCACTTACGTAGACGATAGCTAAGGGCCCGGTGTAAGACGGGACCGTCAAGCCGAAGACGTACTTGAGCACGGAGATGAGGATCTGCAGCCCCGCCGCCGTCATGAAGCCCCTGATGAAGGACTCTGACAGGTAGATGGCCACGAAGCCAAACTGCAGGAAGCCCAGGCACAGCTAGGGTGGGACAGAGGAGCTGGGGTCAGAGCAGTGACAGCCCCCTGTGGGGCAGGGTGATCCTCTGGGAGAGCACACGGAGCTCCTCCATACACACAGGGGTGTCCCGGAGCAGGGGAGGGGACAGCAGGGCTGAGAGTGCCATTTTTGGGTTGTGCACGTAGAGAATTCCACCCCAAGACCAAAGATCTCTACTTGGAGGCGTCATCCACCCCCACTCACGGCTAAGAGTTTCATTCTTGGATTGTCCACATGGAGAATTCCACCCCAAGATCAAAAATCTCTACTTGGATGCATCATCCAACAGGCTGAGAATGCCATTCTTGGGTTGTCCACATAGAGAATTCCACCCCAAAAAATCTCTACTTGGAGGCATCATCCAACCACATTCATGCCATTCATTGATTGTCCACACAGAGAATTACACCCCAAGATCAAAAATCCCCCAAAATCTCTATTTTGAGCCATCATCTGCTCCCACTCAGGGCTGAGTGCCATTCTTGGATTGTCTACATAAAGAATCCCACCCAAAGACCAAAAATCTCTACTTGAAGGCATCATCCACCCACATTCAGGGCTAAGAGTGCCATTCTTGGGCTGTCCACATAGAGAATTCCACCCCAAGATCAAAAATCTCCACTTTGAGGCATCATCCAACCACACTCAGGGCTAAGAGTGCCATTCTTGGATTGTCCACATAGAGAATTCCCACCCCAAGACCAAAAATCCCCCAAAATCTCTATTTTGAGCCATCATCTGTCAGGGCTAATGGATTGTTCCCATAGAGAATTCCACCCCAAGACCAAAAATGCCCCAAAATCTCTACTTTGAGCCATCATCCACCCAGAAGCGGGGCCTCTTCGAGCATCTGCCACCACCATCTCTGCTCCAGGGAAAGCCTGGCTCTGGTGTGGGTCAGGGACACAGCAGAGCCCTCACCTGTATGATGGCTGTCAGGCAGGCCAGGGTGGCAGAGATCTCCAGCCTGGCTGCCTCCAGGGCCGTGGTGTTCACTGTGGTCTCGTTGGTGGTGTGGTTGAAGTACTGGAAGTCCGACTCTGGAGCCAGCTCATTGCAGATGTTGCCAACAATAATGCTGATGACAGCAAAAGTCCCTGCAGGCAGCACGGGGAGGTCAGGAGCTCCCTCTGGGGAGAGCCCTGGAAGGCTCCTGGGCAGAACCTCCCCAGCCCCATGGCAAGAGGTGGCACAGGGTCATTGGGGTGACATCAGGATCTGCCACCCCACAAACCCCTGGCAGAGCGAACGTGCCAGTTCTGGGACACACCAGCATTCCCAGGCAGCATTTTCCTGTGCTGTGCAGGCAATTCCTCACCTGGCACCATCTGATGGATGCCCCCGAGGAAGAAGTAGGTGATCAGGGGGAAGAAGGAGGAGTAGAGCCCGTTGACAGGAGGCAGATTGGCCAGGAGGGCGAATGCCATCCCTGCAAAACACGAGGGACACACAGGGAAATACAGAGACCACAAGGCTGGAGGGAGAGCTTGGGGTCATCAGTAAAACACAAAACCCCTCCCAAATGGGCACCAGCACCACCTGCAGAGCTTTACTCGAGCTGGCAAAGTGATATTCCCTCTTGGACACCCAGAGAGAGACGCTGCTCACCTTGAGGCACTTGGATTGTCCCCGCACTGAGCCCCCCGAGGACATCAGGCAGGATGTAGTCCTTGATTTTGTACTTGGGGAGCCACGCCAGTATGGGGAACAGGCGGAAGAGGGTGAGCTTGAACCTGGAAGCTGAACATCTAGAAGGGAGATAAAAAATGAAAGCAAATTTGAATGATGAAGAATTTGAAAATGAAAGAAGGGAGGAAGCAAATGAGCTGGAAGTAAGGAAGGATCTTCCTAGGAATGTCTCAACTTTTCTCCCTCACCAGGTTCTGAGCCCTCTCTTCTATTATTGCCTTCCTTTCTCTGAGGAGTGGAGATAGATTTCCAAGAAAGTGATCAGCAGGGTTATTAACCTTTATTTGCATAATTATAAGCCTTTCTTTAAGGTGGTGTTGGTTTCAATCAGAAAGCTGAGAAATGCTTCAGCTTACAGCTGGAAAGAGTAAAAAAGTAATTCACACGTCCCTACATCACCAACTGTGCTTTCTCCGCTATTAAAAAAAAACAAAACCATTGGGAAACAGGACCCCAAATCCCAAATGCACTCAGTGCAAACTGTTCTGCTGACAAAAGAACCACCAATTTCATTTTCTTCAGCCCAATTTGCATTTCTCCCATACCTTTCATCCATCAAACCCCTGAAGACCACAGTTCCCCAGGACAAAAATGTGATCTGTATTCCCAGGTCTGAATTATAACCCCCCCAATTCCTGACAATTCCCCAATTCCTGGTTTACATTCTACAGCACACCCTGTTACCTGAAAAGGTTTCTCAGTTTCTCCCCGATGGGGTAAGTTCTGGTTTTCTTCTCAAACTCCTCGTCGAAGAGGCTGACAGAGTAGGCAGGACGTTCGATGGCATAGCGAGGCCTGGCCTGGCTCATCTCTGCATCATTTGGATTGGGACGGAAAAAAACCAAAAACAAACAAACAAAAAAAAAAAAAATTGAAAAAAAAATAGAAAGAGCAAAGCCAAGAATGTGGCTGGAGTTGGCCCCACCTGCGCTATAACAGAGCGGACACCTCCAGCCTCTGGAGCCCTCCCCGAGCTTCTCCACCCTAAATAGTTTCCCCGTGGTGGAGAGGCAGGTCCTGGGAGTGGCTTCTCCAGCTCCAGGGGCTGCTGCTGCTCCCGGCCCCGCAGATTTCCCGGCTCTTCCTTCGGAGGTGATGCTAATGAGCGATGCTAATGAGCGCTGCTAATGAGCCGTGCCGTGCCAAGGGACCCGAGCCCGGCCTGGATCTCCTGGCACGAGGGCCGGGGTTTAATCCCGGCTCCGGGAGTGCCTTTTTGCCTCGGGCGAGGCACTTGACCTTTCCCATGGCTCGGTTTCACCATCGGCGGCGTTGGCAAGGCTTTGCCAGGCTGGTTGATACTGGCAGCGGGATGATTGAGGGCTGGATCCCTTCCGAGGTGTTCCTGCCACACTGCCCAGCCTGTCCAGCATTCCAGAGCCTTCCCAATCCTCGCTGGCTGTGGGTGAGTGCCCGGTTTCCTCTAGGAAGTGATGCTCGGGGAGATAACTGTTGCTAACTCATGGCAGTGATGAAGATGCCAAAACATCCCGGCAGACCAGTCCTGACCGGTATCTGGGTCTCACCAAAGGGATGATGAACTTCGGACATCCCTGATTTTACCGTGCCCAGAGATGCCTGGGGAGAGGGGAGAATCACCCGGAGTGGCCGGGCTGGGAGGGCAGGGAGGAAGTGGTCAGGTATAAACCGAGGATCTCAGTAATTATTTGTGTTTTGGTGTGTATCTAAGTGGGTCATTGCCCAACACAGGAGGAGAAGAGGGGGTGGGAGAAGCTGGTGATTCAGGCAGGAGAATGAGCCGAGAAGCAACATCCAGGTTGCTGAGAGTTTACAGAGTGATGTGGATGTGCCAGAGCCTCCCCTCCCCTCTCTGGGCGATGCTGAAAGTCAGGGCACACCGGGATGAGCAAATTGTCCTTCCACAGGAATGGTGAGAGCCCTGGCTGATGCCTCGGAGTGGAGGAGAGCAGGGGATTGTAGCAGAGCAGGGCAGGAAGGAAAGGATGATGCAGGGAGCCGAAACTTTGGGGAGAATTTAGGTCAACGGAATCATTATGCAAATAGCAGCTAATGGGTCTAGAAAGGGAGGTCATCAACCCTTTAGAGATCACAGGGGCCATCAAGAACACTCTGCTGTAAAAGTGCCCCGTCCATGGGGTGTTCGTGATTCCAGCTCTGATCTGCACCCACGGGGCTCGGGAGGGACCCCAGCCCACGGCTTTGGAGCAAAGGGGACCCCCGTCCCTCTTCCTGCAGTGCCTGCTGCCTGATCCAGTGCCCTCTGCAGGGCATCCCTCCTTTTCCCCTGGAGATTCCCCTCCAGAGGCAAGGACAAGCTTTGCCTTTGGATAATAGCACTAACCAAAGTCCTGGGCTCTTCCAGTCCCTCATGCCAAAAGCCTGGCTGATAAACAGTCCTGGTTTTCCCACATTTCCCGTGATCCTGAGGCTGTTCCCAGCCTTCCTCCCAGCCCCACAGCTCTGCTTGGAATTTCCAGTTCCCCTTGGTGAATATTTTGTAGGTCCAGACTCAACAACAGCTTCTGAGGGCTGATAATCCCAGCCCAGTTCCCGGTGGTGTCTCTGATCTCCATCCCTTCTGCCATCAGACAGACCCAAGCAGCCAATTAAATCCCAGCTCTTTAATGAAATTCCCCTGCTGAGTGAAAGTGCTGGCAATCAGGAAAAAATAATCAACAGAGCAGGTATAGAGGGAAAAATATCCCCATGATTAAATTCCATCTTAAACAAACAGGCTCGTGATGTCAGCGTCCCGGACAGAGTCAAGTTCTTGACTTGGCTTATCACAGCCTTGCCCTAGATCAAACAGCAGCTGAAACCTCAGAGATTTGGGCATTAAAGAGCACGAGGAGCTGCGTGGCTGCTCCTTGAACAAAAGGCAAAGCCAGCTGGGCCTGGTGCTGGTGGGATGAGCCCAAGGCAAGCTGCAGAGCTGGTTTAAACCCTGCAGCTGGGGCAGGAGCCCGGAGCAATTCCTTGAGTGTGGAGGGGAGAGCGGAGTGCCAGACAGCTGCTGCATTGCAGGGACCAGGTTTTTCAAGATCTCTCTTCCAGTTTGAGCATGGAAATAAAGGACAAGGTCTGGGAGAAGAGCTCCAAGAGCTCACAAGTTTTCAGGCAGCCCATCCCTGCAGTGGGTGATGCTCAGAAATGTAAGATTTGACTTCACTGAGTACACAAATGGGATGTGATATTCAGAGCAAACAACACATGAGAGCAGAGCTGCTCTGCTCCAGCAACGTGATGTGGATGACCAGCGTTGTCCCAGCAGGTCATGAGTGTCCCCTTGGTCCAGACCTGGCTGATCCCAGCCCTGCCAGGCCCAGACCAGGCTGTGCATGCCAGGCACAGACCTTTTCTCCCAGAGCTCATTCTGCAAACACGCTCACTGAGCTCTTATCTGCTGCCCCCGTGCTGGTGATAGCTGTTGGGAAGAGGAAAGTCACATTGAGGTTCCTGGCTGGTGTTGATAGCAGCCACTGGCACAAAGCCACTTTGCTGTGCTGACGTAGGCACAGAACAGGAGCTCCAGTCCAAGGAATGAGCCAAAATTTCGTGGGAGAGCCCTCTGATCCCTGCCTTAGGCGTGACACAAGGGCCCAAACTGATCCCAGTGCTGGAGATGAACTAATGTCCCATTCAACGAGCTGCTTCTTAATTTTAGGTGTTAAAAATCAATGCTCTTGAAATAACACTTCCTCCTCTGCCTGCCCCCTCTCCATCCCCCTTCTCCTTGCAGAAGGCACACCCAGCCCTCGGTGCTGTTTGCTCCAGGATTGGGTTCAGAGGTCCAACCTCTTCCCAACCCCGTGTGAATCTCCATCCAAAACACCCCCTCCCGGCCCCATTGCCCAAGAAAGGGCCATAAAAGCAGCTCCCCCCTGTCCCCCAGACCAGGTCTGCTGGGAGAGCACAGGCACAGGTGCAAGGGTTTGGTTGCAACACCAGGACAAGGTCTTGACACCCGTGCCCCTGCTCCGGTGCCTTCAGGTGCCACAGGAGCCCTGGGGGAACACGGTGAAAGGGCCCAGGCCCTGCAAGATCAGCAGGGAAAGCCACCAGAGACCTGTGTGGCACAGGGGCTGTGCTCTTGGTGCCAGCTGTGGCAGCGCCAGCTGTGGCAGCGCCAGTCTCTGCAGTGCCAGGTGCTCCCCCTGACTGAGCTCTCCCCCACCCTCCTGCCACACACCCGCTTCCCTGTGCCTGAGGAGAAGGAGGTTCCTGCTGCCGCTCACCCAGCTCAGGTATTTCAGGAGATGTTGTATAATTCACCTCTGCCATCGGGCACGGGCAGATCCGCCCCCGCGCTCCCCGGTCACTCCCTGCAGCCTCCTGGCACTGGGAACGTGCCAGGGCTGAGTCCAGCTGAGGGACCACACCAGGAACTGGCCACCAAGGGACCCCAGAGTCTTCAGCTCGGCCATTTGGGCACAAATTCCTTCTCACACTTAGAATTTGGTTGATTTTGTTTTGTTTTAGCTTTGGCTCTGGATGGCCACAGGCTTCACCTACAAATCACCTCCTGAACTGATTCAGGAGGAAAAGCTGGATAAAGACTCATCTACAATCCCACATTTCTGGCACAAGTATTTTGGGGAAAAATAATTCCCAGTAATCTGGGGAGGGGGAAGAAGCAGGGGCAGGGAAGCAGGGGTTGTACTCAGGGGGCTGATGCCGTGCACTGGGCTCACACATTTGTCCCTGGGGTTTAACCTCTTCTTAACCTTTACCCATTAGAAATAGAAGAGGAAGACACCAGAAGAACATATAAATCAGTTATGAAAAATATCCATGCCTCAGAAAAGGCAAAATGCCAGAATCCATAAAATTCAGTCAAAACTTTGCTGTTCCGGTCCGTTTTCCAGGAGGAACCACCGTGATGGCTGGTGGAATAAGAGCCAGAGGGAGCAGGGGGTGCAAGGAGGTGCTAACGGGCTCTGATGGATCTTGGGCAGGCAGGGAATGGATCCCGTGCCCCAGACAGGGATGGGAGGAGACATCCCTGCTTCCCTCCTGCTCCACCTCCCACCCCACTGCCCTGGGCTGCCCCTCGCCCCCCAGGCTCCCCCAGCCCATTCCCCCACTCCTGCTCCTTCACCACGGAACAGCAGGCATTCAACCAACGTTTTCTTTGTGTTCAGATGCAATATTTGGAGTGTTCAAAAGGTGATTTCCATGAGGCAGATGGTCCTTTTCTGGTTGGGAGTGACCCAGCCCAGCGCAGGCAGCGGGCAGAGCTCTTGTGCTGCTGCTGCTGGGCCGGTGCCAATGTTTGATGTACCACTTCACACGAGTTTCTAACCAAACTAGCTCTGTGCCTGGTAACCAGAATAATAAAATCTGCAGGCATCTGCCAGCTCCTGAGGGTGAAGCCAAAGTGTTTGGCTCACAGGGTGTTTATTAAGTGAAATGTTTATACTCAGCAGCTCGGCTCCTGTGCTTTGCTGTCAGGGAGCAAACTGTGGGCACGGGGGATCTGCCCTGCACTGACAGCAGGGCAGCAAAGCCCAGGCTGGACCCACTTTCCCTGGGATTTGTTTGATTTACCCACTTGTTCCAACCCCACCCCAGCTCACATTGCTGTCGGAGCTGCATCAGCTCCGTAGCTCTGCGAGGGCTGGGAGAGGCATCGGGCACACGGCCTGGGGTGCTGCTTTGGGATGTCCATCCCAGTCTGTATGTCTGTACAGACATCCCAAAAGCTTCCCTGCCCTGCTGTCCCCTCGAGCTGTGGCCTGGCTGAGTGTGGCAGAGCAGTGTCTGACCACAACAGCCTCTCAGCCCAGCTCCTGGAAGTGCTGTCTCCATCCCCTTCCCGTGGGAAAGGCAGCTGGGATGGGCAGGAGTGTACTGGAAAGGGCATTTGAAGGAAGGAGAAGTGAGACTTTCTTGTCCCTCAGTGCCACAGTCTCTGCTCTCCACGTGTCTCTGACAGACCCTTGAAGAGCAGCTGGGCAATGCAAATCCGAAGGAATTACAAAGTTTGGAGCGTTGCTGCAGCTCCTGCCAGCACTGATCGGAGATGCCAGCTGAGAGCTCACTCCTCCACATGCTCCCTCCCCTGTGGATTCACTCTCAGAGAAGGAAAAACACCCCTGGGTTCACCCCGTCCATCCTGTCCCGGAGGTGGAGGATGGGAGAGCATTTCTGTGCTGGGAATCTCTGACCCGGGGCAGAAACACTGCGTGACCAGGACAAATGTCACTGCAGGGACTTATCTCCGAGGGAAAGAAGGACAGTCCCCAGCTCCAGGTTTCAGCCTGCTTACAAATAAGGTGTGGACAAATTTTATCAGGGCAGAGCAGAAAGCATCCCAGCTGCAGGAACTGCAGATTTCCATCCCAGAGCAAGACTGAGGGGACATTTCCTCTTGATTATATATAAAGGAGCCTGCCCAAACTGGAGCTAAACCTCCCTTGAAGGGCACTGGGAGGAGCTGGAGACCCTGCAGGGGTCACACCTGTCAGTGTGACAGGTCTCACTCTGGGAGCACTCCTCATTCCCAGATTTATAATTCCCTGCTAACCTGACTGTGAGCACAGGATGCCCTGTACAGCCAGAGCCCCTTTCCTGGGCTGGATTCCTGTGCACAACCAGTGCTTCCCAACCACTGCCTGCAGGCTCTGGGCTCCACATCCCTCCCCTCCATCCCGGGATGTGCAACACCCAGTTTGGGCTGCAGCATCCTCATTTTCCACAGTGCCATGCATAGAAAGTTCTGGTCATAACAAGGGTCCAGAAACTGAGTGTTTCTTATCAGTGTTGCCTGTCCTGTATCAGGCAAATCCCTCCACACATCTCAGCAGGAACCAGGCAGGATAAGGTGGCAGGATTTATTCTAGCAATAATTAATTCACATATTTGGCTCTTCCAGCCTCTCTCTTCATGATAAATCAAGCTGCTGGATCGTTGGTGTTGCTAATTCCTGAGTAAATCTGCCGCCGTAAATCCCCTTGGCGAAAGAAGGGAGGAAAAGAGAAGGGGGGAAAAGAGAAGGGGGAGAAAGAGAAGGGGGAGAAAGAGAAGGGGGGAAAAGGAAGGAAAAAAAAATAAAAAGAGAAATAAAAGAAGTACCAGTTCTCCAAATAGTGCGTCTCACACCCAGTGGCTGTGCAAGCGGAGTGTAAATCCCCCACGCCCACCCGGACAAAGAGCGATTGTTGGAGTTACCTGCGCCTCGGGAGGGCGGCCGGTGCTGCGGGGGTGCAGATGTGGCAGGAGGTGCTGCCAGGAGCTGTGCAGAGGTCTGCGCTCAAACCAGCAGTGAGTCATTTATAAATCACCTCAGTCAAGGGGACCGAGGGCTGTGCTCGGCGCCTGATTGGCTTGAGGAGGTAATTGCGAGCAGGTACACCCGGGCTAAGCCCAGGAGATAGCCTGGGGAGATAAGGGGAGATCTGAAGAGGCAGAAGAGCTTTTTTGGATGTCCCCCCTCACCCCACCCCTTCCCGCTCCGGCCTGGGCCGTTTGATCCCCGCTGCGGGTCCCTCCGTGCTCTGGGTGACAATAACCCATATTCACGTCAGCCCGGCCCCCTCCCTGGGCTGCCGCGGGCCGGGGGCAGCAGGAGATGCTTTTGTCGCGGTGGGCAGCGCCTGCCCGGCCTCTGAGCTCCGGCCGGCTCTCCGCCCCCGTCATGGACAATGGGGCGCTTTGTGCCCGACCCCGGCCTGCGGGGAGGGCCGGGCAGCGGGGAGAGAGACTCATTCCCGGGTTCAAAGGGATGGGAGCAGCGGGGAACTGAGGGGAAGCCCCGCTGTCTGCCCGGGATGCGGGGCCCGGTGGGAGCCCTCAGGGATGTGCGGGAGCTGCGCTGACTCCCTCACTCCCAGATTCAAAGGGATGGGAGCAGCAGGGAACAGAGGGAATCCCCGCTGTCTGCCCGGGATGCGGGCCCCGGTGGGAGCTCTCAGGGATGTGCGGGAGCTGCGCTATCTGCCATCAGCCTGGCAGGCACGGTCCGGGCAGGAGCCACACCTGGCCCAGGGTTTGACAGGTTCTTCTGATGCCCCTGGCGGGGGACAGCGACGAGCAGGGAGGGGCCGGGAGGAGCCGGCCGGGAGCTGCAGCTCGGGAGCCACCCCTGAGGTGCTGCTGGATCTCCTGGCGTGGGAGCTGCCAGGGTTTGGGGAGAGGCAGCGTTTGAAACTGGAAAAGCTCCTGGGCAGGTCAGGGGGCAGGCAGCTCACAGTAGGGGATGAGACCCATCCCATGGTGCCATCGTGCCCAAGCTGTGGCAGCACCACTGTGCTGAGATGGGGCCAGGACCCTGATGGTCTCCTGATCTCTTCTCTAGGCTCCTGATTTCTCTTCTCCAGGATCCTGGACTCCTCTCTTCTCTAGGATCCTGATCTCCTCTCTTCTCCAGGATCCTAATCTCTCTTCTTTAAGATCTTGGACTCCTCTCTTCTCCAGGATCCTAATCTCTCTTCTCTAGGATCCTGATCTCCTTTCCTCTCCAGGCTCCTGGACTCCTCCCTTCTCCAGGATCTTGATCTCCTCTCTTCTCCAGGATCCTCATCTCCTCTCTTTCTTCTCCAGGCTCCTGGACTCCTCTCCTCCCAGAGGGATTTGAGAGTGCAGGAGCCAGGTGCCAGCCAGGCTGCTGCAGGTGATGAGATGGACAGGGACATCAGCATGGCATGGGACAAGGAATGGGACAGGGACATGTCCCCAAAGGAATTGGCCACCAGAAGGGAGCTGCGGGGGTTATTTGCTGTGGAGGAATTGATCCCTCGTGTTCCCACTGTCCCCAAGGGCAGCTTGGCACGGGCTGTTCACGGGGTGGCTCTGCTCCCTCCCTCCTCCGGGTGTCACCGGGATGTGCTGGAGAACGATGGGAAAAGGGAGAGGAGAGAGGGACAGAAGGGCCGGGAAGGCAGGGCTGGGGTGAAGGGAAGGGGAAGGCAGCGGCGCGGGCTGTGCTCGCTCCCTGAGTAAAAATTCCTGGTACTCGTGCACGCTCGAGGCATCGGCAGCTCCTGCCAAGAAACCTCATCGTATGGAAATCAATCATGGTGTCTGCAGCACGCCAGAGGAACACCCTGCCGAGGGTGCCCGGGGGAAGGGGCTGATTCATTGCCATCTGACCGACAGAGGTAATCATTGCCGAGCAGTTATCCTGTAAATATCATTAATAACTCATGCCGAGTGGGGTTTTTTACAGGACAGGCTGATATGAGTGCAGCCCTGTGGGACAGGGAGCGTGGCACGGCAGCAGGAGCAGCCCACGAGTGTTCCTGGGGCTCCTGTCACAGGCAGATCCCAGGAACACAGAGCTCCAGCATCCACAGGGATCCTGAACCACGGAAAGAGGGGGAACAGCATCCTAGATGATGCTAATTAACTTCCAGGGCTAATGTGCAGGGTTAATTAGCTGGAGCGTTCGTGCCAAAAGGGACTCTTGCCAGCAGTAAAGGACATTTTTCCTAGCGAAGCTCCACTGGAGAAAGACAAAAGGTAAAATTCCAAAGCTGGCTCCCAGCTGGTGCTGCTCATCCCTGGAGCTGCTCTGTGCATCGGGCACAGGGAGGGCCCAGCAAGACCCATGCCAGGGCCATGGAATGCCACTGACCCCTGGCACAGGCAGGAAAGTGCTGTCTGGGCACACTGGGACACAAAACCACCCCAAAGTGGCTCAGTGCTGCACTTGCTGGGGCTTGGGCTGGGATGCTGGCAGGGCTGGAGTCCAGCTGGTTGGATTTTTGTCCCCTCAGCACCCCCAAAACCCAATGAAGTTCTCAACCATGTCCAAGGTTATTTTTCCACAGGGAATGATTGACACCAGACCTTCAGGCTCTCCCTGTCCCTTCCCAGCCCCAGTGTCCCTCCTGCACAGATGGATTCCCTTTTTTTTCCTGCTGCTGTGGCAGGAGCTGCTATTCCAAAGTCCTGCTGGGTGTGATCAGCCCTGCAAAGAACCCAGCCCTGAGCAGCCACCGATGGTCCTGGGGCATTTCTGGTGTGGGAGGCACAGGCCTGGTCAAATTCCATTTTCAGCAATTATAAATACAACTCATTCTGCCTCTTTCTGCTCTGGCCAAACTCCCCAAGTGTGGCCCGAGGATGTGACCAACAACAGAGCATCCAGGATGAGAGTTTGGGAAGCACAGGGAAGCTGGGGAGCTCTGGGGCATGGAAGGACACCCCAGGGACTCCCCAGGTCAGCCTGGGGTGCACAGAGTGCTGAGCTGGCTATCTCCTGGGCAGATAGCAGCATTCCACATGCTGGAATGCGGGGATTTGTTTGCAGATGATTAATTTTAGCAGATAGGTTGCACTTAACGGGGCAATAATTCAGTGGTAATAATTCAGTGGGAGGCCGAGGCTGGGGGCAGCAGGGACGGGCAGCTGTGCCCTGGGGCAGAGGGGTTGGTGCCTGGGAGATGATGGGACCTGCAGGGAGCCTTCCTCCTTCCATCCTTCCTTCCCTCCCATCCCCATTCCCATTCCCATTCCCATTCCCATCCCCAGCCCTGCAGCCAGAGCTGCTCCTCCCTTTTGGGTGGTTTTGCAGAGCAAACAGGGCTTGTGCAGGCACAGGTGTGGGAAGGAGGCAGTTTGGGATGGAGATGCTGCAGGTGGAGCGGGGCAGCCTCTGAGGATGGAATCTGGGCCTTCCTTGAGGATCTGGGAGGTGCTGAACAGGTTGAGAGATGCTGGCAGGTTGTTCCTTATGGCTGGTGTGCTGCTCAGGCTGTGACACCTGCACAGGTGGGGTGCCCTGCTTCCCTGCCTGTCTGGCTGTCTGTCTGTCCCTTCAGGAGCGTTTCAAATCCCTCAGCCAGGTGGGACAGCAGAGATCTGGGCTGCCAAATTCCCATAGGAATGAGGTGGCCATTCCTGGGGCAGGTGATGGACGTGCCCAGAGCTGCAGGGAGGGTGGGCAGGGGTTGGCACTGCCAGTGTCACCACGGGCACCACACAGAGCTCTGCCATTCCCAGGGCTGGTTATCACCATTTCCTGCTCTCCCAGGAATGCAGGGCCCGGGCTGGATGCCACCATCCCTCTGGCAGAGCTGGCCTGGCCGTTGGCTCCGTGGTGCCAGGGCTGGAGCCACAGCTGCCACCTGAAAGGGAACCGCTGGCACTGCCACCCCCGCTCGGTGCCACCAGCTGGCACAGGGGACAGCGGCCTGATCCGGGCAGGAATGAGGAACACCACGTCCCAGGGGAGGCAGCAGGATTATTTACAGCACCAAAATGAAGGCTGGAATGCAGGAAGGCTTCGGGAGGTTCCAGCTGCCCCCGTGGCTCCCCTTCAGCTCTCGGGCTGGGAGGGGCTCTGGGGTTTTGGGGTTTGTCTCTGCGGAATTGCTGGGGCACAGCTGCTCAGGGCCTTTCCAGCCTGCCCCAGTCCTGTGGGGACATCTCCGGGGACAAGGGAAGGGCCACCCTCCTGCTGGGACCGTGTCACCTGTGTGTGTCTCTGGTGTCAGCCTTGTCACAGCCTGTTCTTCACTGCGAGCTCAGCAGCAGGGCTGGCACCGGCACGTCCCCAGATTGAAGGATTTGTGGGATGAGACACCCTGGCTTGGGGAGCAGGGCACGTTCTGGTGGTCAGAGCCAACCCCACTGCCCCAAATTCCTGCCTGGAGCACCACAGGGACCTCCAGAGGAATTGTCACCCCCAAAAGACCCTGCCCAGCCCGCAGAGAGCACCTGGCAGGGGCTGTGTGTCCTCACCTGGGACTGGCCCGTGCTCTCTGGACAACCCTCAGGTCACCTTGAGCAAGGGCTGTTATCTTATTTGTAAAATAGGTGTAAGATATCTGCCTTCTGCAGGGGAACTCCAAATGTGCTCAGCAAGGTCTGCCCAAGAGCTAGGGACACCAGCAGCTCCTCGGGCTGGCTGGGAGCATCCAAAATTCCTGCCCTTGGAGCAGCCCTGAAGCGCTGGGGGCCCCAGGGCAAGGGGTGCCAGTGGAGCACCCCATTCTCCTGGAATTCAGGCTGGGGCTGGCTCCAGGCACTGCCTCCCCCACCCCTCGAGGCTTTCTGCCCACCCTGACCCAGCAGAGTCAACCAAAGGACTTTTTCACTTAAACCATTGAATTCCTGTGAAGGGAGGTTTCTCAATCTAAAAAAAAAAAAAAAAAGTGGGAAGGTGTGTGGAGGAGAACGTGTGGCTTTCCTTGGGGGAAAGTGAGCATGGTCCCATCGCTGCTGCTGTGTGCCCTTGGGCAACTCATTAAGGCCCAAATGCTTTGATGGGAGGGAGATAAGCCCTGAAATAAACCTGAAATTGTTGAGGGCTCTGAGGTCAATGCCTGCAGAGGAGCTCAGGTGTTGGACGTGAGGAGCTGGAGCAGGAGGAGGCCCTGTCGCCCCTGGTCAGAGAGATCAGCAGGCAGATTTTAGATGAAAGCGCTGCCTGCTTTGCCTTTTTGAGGAGTTTTAGGAGCGTTGGTGCTGCAGCCCTGGCATGAGGCCAGGGGGCAGCTGAGCTGCCCTGAAAGAGTCCGTGGTTAAAGGGCATTAAAGTTAAATAAAGCATTTGGGGCCAGAGGGATGCAGTGTCCAGGTGGGACCTGGCAGGAGAGGGATTCACTGCCCTGAGCCTCGCCCAGGGCCTGAGGGAGGCTCTGCTGCTGCCCTGGCTTCTGGTCTGGTGCAGCCCCATCCCTGGGGATGCTGGTGGTACCAAAACGGGCCAGAATAATCTTTCTAGCACAGCTTGAAGTATTTAATCTCGAAACTCCATTCAGCAACTTTGGAAAAACTGAAATTTTCTATTCTCTGTGTTGTTTATCACTGATGGCCTCATGCAGACCTGAGGGAGCTCAGCCAGGGCACTGAGAGGAGGCAAATCCACATTTCCCTGTGCTCAGCACGAGCGGAGCTGCAGATCACCATTGTTTGTCTGTCCACACCCTGAGGAGCTGCTTATTCACCCAGGACAGAGCCCAGCCTACCTCAAACCTAAATCTGGGGAATTTGGGATAGCGAGCTCCTCCCGGGCAGCAGGGACCCACCAGCAGGAGGCTGAGGCTGCTGCTGCTTCCCGGCTCCAGCTCACCTGCGATTCCCACGGGAAGGAATTCCTGTGCCAAGGGCCACCCGCTCCGTGTGAGCCCTGCTGTGCTTCTGTTCTACCCCGGAGCTGCTGCCTGGCCCTCGGCACGGGACCATCCCATCCTGACCAAACCTTCAGGGCTCCTCGCGCTGCTTTTGCTGCTGCTGCTCCTGCTCGGGGCTCTGTCCCACGGTGGGATCCTCCCCACAGCGCCCAGCACCTCTGCGGGGCTTTGCCGAACCCAAAGGAGGGGTGGGGTGGGCAGGGGCACCCTGCACACCCCACGTCCTGATCCCAATCCTGACCCTGATCCTGATCCCAATCCTGACCCTGACCGTGATCCTGATCCTGATCCTGATCCTGATCCCAATCCTAACCCTGATCCTGATTCTCATTCCGATCCGGATCCTGATCCAAATCCTGACCATGATCCTGATCCCAGTCCTGACCCTGACCGTGATCCTGACCCTAATCCCAATCCTGATCCTGACCCTGATCCCAATCCTGCCCCAGATCCTGATCCTGACCCTGATCCCAATCCAATCCTGATCCTGATCCCAATCCAATCCTGATCCTGCTGCTGGCCCCAGATGAAGGGAGGCCGCCTGAGTTTCGGGCTGGCTGCTGACCCAGCATGTCCAGAGCTGGCTGGGCGCTGGCCGCAGCCCCTACTCCTCCCTGCATGCTGGCTCAGCCCTGCCGTGTCCCCAGAGCCCGCTGTCCCCAGCCCCGGGGCCGGGCACAGCCCTGTGGCCCCACAGAGCCCGCACGTGGGTGTCACCCGGGGTGGGACACGGGGACAGCACCTCCCGTGGGCTGGGGGTGCAGGAGGAGCACCAACATTTGCTGTGGCTGGGTGGGCAGCGAGCAGAGGGTGAGGGGACAGCTGTGCTTCACACCTGGGCTGATAGCGTGTCCCTTCTGAGGACAGCCACACGCTGGGGGGACAGTCACACCAACGCCACCAGTGCCACCCCCTCACTGTGGGGGGAGATTGAGGAAAGGGACAACAATCATTCAGGTAGTTCCCAGCACTAGGAGCACTCTTTGAAAGAAATCCCAGTGTGCCACAGGCCAGGCCACCACCCCGAGCCCGTCACTGCCGGGTGACAGCCAGCAGGAGTGGCCGCGGTGGCCCCGGGGCTGTGCTGACACCTCCGGAGGTGTTTACTGCCCTGCGGCCCGGTGGCACCACGGGGCACAGATAAGGCTTTGCGTGATGCCCTGGCTTTGTTTTTCACGTCTGACGCCTTTGAAAGGTTACCTGGAACTTTGAACCCCTGGCGTTTATCAGGTCGGCTTTGAAGTGGCTGAAGCCACTGGTTACCCTCAGTCCCAGCTCCAGGTTAATCGGGCTTCTGCTTCCAAACAGGAAAACTTGCTGGGTTTTGATTATTTTTGCAGCTTTTTAAGGTATTTTCCACTGTCTTCATTTAAATTCTCACATCTCAATAAAAGAATTTAATCCCACCCAGCTGCAGGTGCCACAGGCTGGCGTAGGTGGACCTTCAGGGACATCATTTCATGGTGGGCTTGATGATCTCAGAGGGCTTTTCCAACCTTAATTATCGATTCTATGATTCTTGGGCACTGCTGCCTGTGCCTGGGATGTGTCTGGGGAAGGAGCAGCGGAGGAGTTGCTCTCTGCCAGCCCTGCAGGGGCATTTGTGATGCAAATCCACCCTCTCCAACCCCGCTGCCACCCCTGGAACCAGCCGGGGCTCAGCAGGGCAGGTTCCACCAACAGCACAGAGCACAGGCTGGGCTTTCAGGGCAGGTGGGATGAGGGGTGGTGAAGAGCTCTCTCAGGGGTAATTGAACCTCAGAACAGCAAAGCAAACTGGGAGTCAGGGATTTAGGGTGAGTGTGGGGTGTTAATTCCTCAAATATTGAGGGCAGATCTTCTGCAAGAGGGTTGGGATGGTCCCTGTTTGGTGACCAGCATCAAGGGGAGATTTTACTGATTTTTGCCGTTTCAATGGGTGAATGAAAACCTGCAGGGACAGCAGAGCAGCTGGGAAGTCTCTGGTTATTAACCTGTGGGCAGGAGAGCAGGAGGGCTCAGTTTGGCTCCTGAGCAGTGGCCACAGGCCGGGGTGAGCTCAGGAACTCAGGTGGCTGCTCAGGAACTCACTGAGTCACACAAGGCAAATATTTTCCCCTTTGATTTTCACCCTGAGAAAATCTTGAGCTGACCTTGTTAATCCCACGTGTTGCAAACCTCCCCCTGTCCTTTATCGGGTTTCGGCTGTAGGATAGTGTTACCAGCTTAGCACCTCTGGCTGCTCCTGCCAGCATCCTGCCTGGCACCGTGCCACCCTGCCCGCTCTCCTGGCCTTCCTGGCTGTCCCAGGGCTGCTTGGCCAGCAGGACACCCTGCCCCGGAGGGATGGAGGGAGAAGAAAGGCTGGAGGGCTGTAGCTGGCTCCAGCACGGTGCTGAACATCTGCAAGGTGTGCTGGACAGGATTTCCACACGGTGGTGATGCCACTGGAGATTCTGCCAGCTGCTGAGACTGCAGCATCCTTCACAGTCCGGATTCCCGTGTCTGGAATGATGCACAAAGTGCTGGGGCCCTGCTCAGTTTGAGCCCAGAGCCTGCCCAGGGGCTCTGCAGAGAGCTGTGCCTGCAGCTCAAGGTCTGACCCCAGCCCATCTGGGGCTCCTGCCCGCCCTGTGCCGAGCATCCAGCGGGACCCTGAGCCAAATCCGCAGCTCCCACCCGGCTCCAGCTCCTGCCACTCACAGGCTCCAGCACCCACAGCACCTTGGGCTGTGCCAGGGGCTGCCAACCCGGCTCAGGGAGCACACCCTCCCCTGAGTGCCTTTGTGTGACCTGCTCAGCCCGGGCTGTCCAAACTGCTGCGTGCCGGACTGGAACAGATCAGGTTCTTGTTTGCCAGCGCTGGGAGCTGCTGGGGGAAGGGTGTGATGAGAAACAGCAGCGCTGCTGGCACGGACAGTGCCCAGCCCCCGGGTCCCAACAGCCCCGCCGGGGGCCGGGATGGGCCGGGGGATGCTGGGTGTGAGGGGGGCTCCGGGCAGGCACCGGGTGGGGAAAGGGCGTCCAGAACGTGGCGAGGAAATAGTTAATGCCCCTCTCCTTCCAATAGGAAGGGACAAATCCTCTCCCCGGCCCGGTGCCCAAATAAACAGGCGGAGCGTTGCATAAGGATGAGGGTGGGAACTCTCCGTTCTCTCCGAACCCAGCTCCAACTCCAGCCCCAGCCCCATCTCCAGCTCCAGCTCCAGCCTCAGCTCCAGCTCCAGCCACAGCTCCAACTCCAGCCCCATCTCCAGCTCCAGCCTCAGCTCCATCTCCATCTCCAGCCCCAGCTCCATCCCCAGCTCCAGCTCAATGTACAGCCCCAGCCCCATCTCCAGCCCCAGCCCCATTTCCATCTCTATCTCCATCTCCACCCCCAGCTCCATCTCCAGCCCCATCTCCATCTCCAGTCCCAGCCCCATTTCCATCTCCAGCCCATCTCTGCAGCCCCCACGCCCCCCGTGCCCGGCCCTCGCTCAGGTTTCTCCCTTCCTGAGCTCCTGCCAGCCGCTGCCCTGGCCCCGAGGGTGCTGTCCCCGGGTGATGCCAGGACAGCCTCCGGGAAGCTCTGTGGCACCGCTGCAGTCAGTGGGGGGGTCTGGAGGGGGATGGCAGGAGCTCCCTGGTGACCTCCCTGGGAATCTGAGTCCATCCACCCTGGCCAGGGGATGCTGCAGCCCCAGATGGCGCGGGGACAGGGTGGCCGCTCCCGGACAGCCCCAGCTGCTGGAAGGTGCCCGGGGTGGATGCAGAAGGGAGCAGAGCCGGGCTCTGCTCCCAGCGGGCTCCCTCTGCCGACAGCCGCCTCGGCCAGGTCCCCACGCCACCTCTGCACACTCACTTCGCACCTCCTCTGCCCCTACCCAAAGTTTACATAAATTTTAAAATTTAAAATAATATAAAAATTAGAAATATATTAAAATAAATGTATAAATTTATATATATTATACATTTATTTATATTTATTTATATTTATAGTATATAAATTTATTTATATATTATATATATAAATAAATATATAAATGTAAAAATTTAAAATAATATAAAAAAAACCCCAGACCCAAATTGCATCCCCCAGCCCTGAGAAGCTGAACAGGCTCAGGGAGGGAAGTCTGGAGCCCCCACCCCACCTTTCTGCTGCAGGACCTGGGGAGCATTTTACAACACATGAATATAAATAAACTGAAATATTTAATTTCCTTTTTTTTTTAAAAAAAAAAGTATCCCTGACAAAGTGCTTTTATAAGAATCCTCCCCAGTGAGGCGGGAGGGGGAAGGTGTTTGATGAGGGATATGCATGAGAAGAGGGGAAACTGAGGCACGGAATAGTGACCTCCTGTACCGAGGCCACCAGCCCCAACTGTCCCCTCAGGGCAGCCCGTGCCACCCTGGGAGCCGCGGGGCCACCAGGCTGTGCATCGGGAAGGGTCACCCGCGGTGCCAAGGTCTCTGGAGAGGCACCGGGAGCCCTGCCCGCACCCCTGGCACCGTCACCGCAGGGACATCGCCCGCTCGGGTGCCACACGGCCGCAGATCGAGGGGGGACAGGGCCACCACCGTGACACTGAGCAGAGTGGGAGGCTCGGGAGAGCAGCACATCCCGGGGTGAGCAGGCAGCCGGCCCTGGTGTGTCCAGCAGTGGCCGTCCTGTGCCCTGGCACTGCCAGTCCCTGCGGGCAGCGGGCACGGACCCCGGGCAGGGCTCAGCCGTGGGCATCGCGGGGTGCAGCAGCCCCGGGGTCAGCAGCAGCTCTGCTTGGGCTTGTCGTTGGGAGTGAGCTTGATGGAGTCGGTTAAATAACTCTCAAAAATCCCTTTATACTGGAAGAGAACCGGAGAAGGGAGAGGGTGAGTGAGCGCAGCTCCGAGCC
This sequence comes from Pyrgilauda ruficollis, assembly GCF_017590135.1. Lineage (NCBI taxonomy): Eukaryota > Metazoa > Chordata > Aves > Passeriformes > Passeridae > Pyrgilauda > Pyrgilauda ruficollis. The sequence goes on along the minus strand of NW_024512988.1, from coordinate 1,025,209 downwards.
AGCCTGGGCGGCCCCGCGGACAGAGCGCGGCGCTTCAGCCCTGACTTTGTCACCGGCAAAAAATCCAGGCAAAAGCCACCTAGCGCTGGGCTTGGGGACACCAATGTCCCCGTGGCACGGCCGCTAGAGGACAGTGCTGGCGCGCTGTGGGCTCCCATCACTGCAGGAAAAGCACACGGCAATTCCTAGTCCTATTGATTTAGGATCAAGCACTGCTGCGTTTCTCATTCCCGGGGCTCTCCTTTGCAGCAGGAGCTGCTCCACACGGGAGGATCTGTCAGAGCAGACCCAGCTGAGCCCGGTTTTACCCCAAATTCCCCCCCCAGCACAGCTCGGAGCTGGAGGGTGCTCACCGTGCTCAGCGCCTGCTTCGCGAGGGTCTCGAAAGCCTCGGCCACGTTGATGTTGTTCTTGGCACTGACCTCGAAATATGGGATGTCCTTCTCCTTGCACCAGGCTGAGGCCGTTTCCTTGGGCACCTGAGGGATGGGAGGATGGAGCCACAGCTCAGGGATGGGACAGGGGACCCTCCTCATCCATCCAGGCACTGCTGGGTGAGCCACAGCTCAGGGATGGGACAAGAGATCCTCCTCACCCATCCAGGAGGTGAGCCACAGCTCAGAGGTGGGACAGGGGACCCTCCTCACCCATCCAGGCACTGCTGGGTGACAGGGTGCTGGCAGTGCCTGAGGTTGTCATTCCTGCTGCCTCTGTTGGGGACAGTCTGTGCCCCAAAGAGCAGCACGAGGATGTTGCTCATCCCCTCCCAGAGTGCTGGGAGAGGCAGCAGCTCCTTGCCTGGAGCTCTGGTTTATGTGAGGGTAGGGAAAAAGCTGGTTCTGAGGTGAAGGACCCTACAGCATCCCCGTCATACAATCATGGAATTGTTTAGGTTGGAAAAGACCCTTAAGATCATAAAGTCCAGCCATTAACCCAGCACTAAACCATGTCCCCAAGTGCCATCTGTACATTTTAAATCCCTCCAGGGGTGGTGACCCCACCACTGCTCATCCTGCTCTCCCTCCTCCACCCTTACCTGCCGGTCACTGAGGTCTATCTTGTTCCCCAGCACCACCATGGGGAAATCCTGTTCCCTGGGAATGACCTTCTCCAGGAAATCATCTCTCCAGTTGTCCAGGGCCTCAAAGGACTCCCTGTCTGTCACATCGAAGGCCAGCACGCAGCCGTCTGAGCCTTTGTAGAAGGTCGACACCATGGACCGGAATCGCTCCTGTCCCCCTGTGTCCCAGATCTAGGGCAGAGGAGGGCACATGACAGGAGCAGGGTTGGTGCTGTAGCCCAGAGGAGCAGCTTCAGGGGGTGCTGAGCCCCCAGAATTCCTGTGGGATTCTAGTGCAGTTCCTGGATGCTGAAAATCAGACTCTGAAACCAGGTCTGAAAATCGGGCTCTGAAAATCAGGCTCTGAAAATTGGCTCTGAAAATCATCTTGAAAATCAGCTCTGAAAATGGGGCTCTGCACCTCATGACCGTGGTGGCATTTGGGCACAGCAGGCCAGGGTGGGACACACAGGGCTGGGATCAGGGTGGGCACTGCGGGCAGTGCCAGCTCACCCCGCTCACCTGCAGCTTCAGGGGGGTGCTGTCCACGGCGAGGACCTTGGTGAGGATGCTGGCGCCCAGCGTGGTGCGGTAATCCTCGTAGAACGTCTTGTGCACGTACTGGTGCAGCAGGGAGGTCTTGCCCACACTGGTGACAAGGAAAGGGGCACTGGTGAGGCTGGGGTGGGCAGGGGACACCCAGCACACGCAGGGGGCTTCCCTCCCTCACCAGCTCCTTACCCCAGAGCTCCGATGATGATGATTTTCAGATCCACCTTCTTGCTGGCATCCATGGACAGGCCCTGTGGGGCGAGAGGGGCTCACGGGGCTGTGGGGATGGCACCCTGGAGTCCTGTCCCTGCTGCCACCCCGGGATGTCGCTGTGCCCTCGCCGTGCCAGCATCAGGCCCGTGCCATGCCAGCACTTGTGTCCCAGGCACGGCGGGGACAGAAAACCCCCATGCCAAGCCCAGCCCACGTCCCCGCCCGCTCCCGAGGAGCCGCAGCACGCCTAGACTCGCCGGTTCATCACCATCCAAAGTTGCTGGGAGCCACTTCCCTGCCTCTCCCACCCCCTCTCCAGCGCAGTCCCTCCCCCTAGGCCTGGCACACAAGCCTGGGGTCCTGGTGAAAATTAAATTTATTAAAGAAGAGCCCAGCCAGAAGGAATTCCTTGGTGCCTCAAGCACAGCCCAGGGAGCATCCCCGGCCAGGAGCACCCCGAAATGTCCCTCCAGGATGTGTCCCCATTATGTCCCAGTGTCCCCACATGCTCGGAGCCTGGCCAGAACCCCCGAAACCCCCTCGTCAGGTGGCACCAGCATCCCCCAGCAGCCCCATCCCCACGGCAGCGTCCGACACCGGCGGTCAAGACACGGATGGAAACCCTGGCAGCCTCGTCCCTGCATTTTTCCCTGATGCGCTGGCCAGCCCTGCACCATTCCCCTTGGAACACCAGCGGGGAGCTCCCAGCTGTAGGCTCCAGCCCCCCTGCCCCCTCTGCCAGCCGTGCCCAGCCGCGGGCAGCATCCTGGGCACAGACACAGCCTCGTGTCTCAGCACACACAAACTTCCCAGTGTTTTCGCCAGCTTTTTTGGGAGGCCAGATGTTTCTAAACTCAAAATGGAGTTTCCCCTCGCTGCTGCTCCGCGGGTCTCGGCTGCCCCCAGGACTCACCTGCGGACACTCACCTGCCGGGCAGCCGCGGCTCCCGGCTCCGCTGCAGCCGGCCCGGGGAGGGGAGAGGCGAGAGAGGAGGATCCGGGAAGGGGCGGCCGATCCCTGCCCTCCCCGGGAAGGCGGCTGCGGGGCCCCGCTCCGTGACATCAGCAGAAAGGGGCCGAGATGCCGGCGGGGCTGGAGGAGCCGCGGGCGGGCGCTGGGATGTCCATGGATTCGCCCTCGATTCCCGGCTCTGCCGAGTGTCCCCGGCTCGGGGTCCGATGGGGAAGGAGAACAAGGTTCTCCTGCGCTGCTGGAGTTTGGGATTGACTTTTGGCCTCTCCTCTGGCTCAGAATCCCCTCGGTTCCTTTCTGCCACCGCCCCGGGACCTTTTATCTGCGTCCCCGCTGGGGAATTGTTGAGGGATGAGGACAAAAGCCGGGCGGGGCTGTGGCAGCATCCCTGGAGCCATGCCGGACTTTGCTCTGATATCGTGGGATGGGATAAGCGGATTTAGGAGCTGGACACGGGTGAGGAGGGGCTGGGATGCCTCTGAGGAGCTCAGTGTGACTTCGTCTCCTTTTCCAGGGAGGAGAGGGGCAGGGTGGGGACCACGAGCATTTCCAGCCCCTCGGTGCCACATCCCTGCAGCCCCCAGCCCGCAGGGGTCCCACCCAGCCCTCACAAGCAGCACGGGCACCCCAGAGACATCCCAAAAAGAGGGGACAGAGCTCGTGACATCCGCAGGAGCATGTGTTCAATCAGTAAATGGGATTTTGGGGATCTCAGCTGCCCCCATGGAGAAACCCCAGCACCAGGCGGGTGCCCAGGGCTCTTTGGAGTGGGAGAACCTGCTTGGCCACGGCCGTGAAGGCAGAGCTCTGCTTCCCAACGTGCAAGGGCAGGTCCTGTGCCTTTGCCAAGCATTCTGTAGGATTTGGGCTGTGCAGTGGGAGCAGGGTGTCCCCCATCTGTGAACCCTCCCTCATCCTGAACCAGCAGCCCCCCAGTTGATGGTGGTCCCCGTGCCCAGGTTTTGGGATCCCTCCAAGACCACTGGCTTTTGCTTTTCTACTTCCAGCATTTTTGTAGATTTTTTTTTTTTTCCCCTTGCAGACCCTGATGGGATCTCAGGGAGGATCACTGCACCCAGCAGGACAAATCTTCCTCCCCCTCTTCTCCAGGTGTAATTCTGGGACCTGTCTGGCCAGAAAAATCTGTTTTTTCCCCCAGAGGGCAGGCGCTGGGAGGAGCTGGGCTGAGGCAGGACAACCTGAGCCAGTTCTCACCAGTGGTGGGTAAAAGGCTGACATTTCCCTGCAGCAGCTCTCTCCTAATCCCCGTTTTTAGCCCCTTTTCATCATCCTGCTTCACCTTTGCTCCTGCACAGAGAATTTCTTGTTCAACCTCCCCCCACAACAACTTCTGCCCTCATTCCTCTCGCATGTCCCTGGTGGGACAGGGGATTGCTCACCCTATCAGATGATCGAAGCCTCTTCATGCTGCTGGGGCTGGGGTTTGTGGTCAATCCCAAACTGCAGCTGATGCCCATGGCCACTTCTGCTTTTAGCCAGGGTGGCTGTACCCACCAGGGTACATCAGCCTTATCTCTGGCTTTTGTTTGATTTCACAGGAAAAGGGATTTTCCCAAAGCTCCTGCTCTCCTAATCCCCCCTGGGCTGAGATTCTGCCTGGATGAGGGCAGTGGGAGCAGTGGTGGGGAGGAGGTGATGGCCAAGGCGTCACTCAGCAGCTCCAGCGACCACAGCTTCATTCCTGTCCTGGCTGCTCCCCCACATCAGCAGTTCTGAGGAAAAGGCGTGGGTTTTGTGGCCTGTGACTGTGAGGAAGGTGATGAAACCCAGGCTGGGGCTGACACAGCTGGGGGAAAGGCTTATGGGGACAGGCTGTGCCCTGCAGGGCCGTGGGAGTGAGGGAAAGGGAAGGAAGCAAAGGACATCCAAGTGTTCCCTGTGCAGTTCAGCCTCCTTGGGGAACAGCAGGGTCGCTCTTTATTGGGATGCTCATATTTGTTTGAGCAACTTCCCCCCTAAACCTGTAAAGAGGGCATGGAATGCCCTGAAATCCCAAAAACACAGCACCAGAGCAGTCCTGGGCAACTCCAGGCCAGGCCAGCTCTCACTGCCAGCTGCTGTTTGGGGACACTGGGTGGCCCCTGTCATGCTGGGGGAGCTGGATGCTCCCCCGCCCAGCCCCTGGGCTCATGCTCAGCAGCACCTTGGCATGCTAAGGGTTAAGGTGGAAAAGGGACAGAAGACCTTTGTCCAGCAGCTCCAGCACCTTATCTGGGACTGCAGCAGGGGTGAAGTCAACACAGGAAACGTCACAGAGCCCACACTGGTCAGCGGCACAATCAGTACCTCTGGGCAAGGCAGATATCTCCCTTTATTGCAAACCACAGGGCTCAGCCACAAAGTTTACAACCAGATCTGAATATTCCAGAGCTCCCAGAGCCAGCCCTGAAGACTGCTCTGCTCCGGGAGGGATGGAGCAGCCACCAGGCTGGGCTGGGACGTGGACACTCCAGCAGCTCAGCCTTGGCACTGCCGGCCTCGCTTCAGGGTCAGTGGGGGAAACAGAGCAAAGGCCTGGATAAAAATAACCTTTTTTGTGCTTCCCTTTCTCGCTGCCTCAGGGTGCATCACTCGTGAGCCACTGCCACTCGTGCGTTGTCACACTCCCGTCAGCAAGTCACGTGTGCCACTGTGACTCCTGGGGACTCCCGTGGCCAGCCCCCCACACTTTGAGCCAGGCCAGCCCAGGGCTCAGCAGCTGCTTTGCCCTTTTTGCTTCAAGGATACATCAAGCACATTGTGTTGTGATTTCCCCAAGGGAATCAAAGCGAATTTCACTGGAAATCACCGGTGGCTCCAGGAGTTTTGTGGCACAGAAAGAGCCCCAGGGTCTTTCCTGTCTCCTTGTTACCTTCTTGTTTACCAGCCCCAGCTGAGGAAAGGTGCATTCCCAGTGCTCCCTCGGCCCCTGCCCTGGCCCTGGGATGCTCAGGGATGGCCACAGCCACCTCCAGGGACTTCTGCTCTACCTGGGCCAAGCATCCCCTTCTTTCTGCTCCTGTGGAAATCCCAGGGAAACTCCAGCCAGGCTGGGAGTGCAGCCCTGGCAGTGCCATGGATCACCCAGGGAGGAGAGCAGGACATGGGCAAGGAGGATTTAACCCCCTTTGAGATGTGTAGCGTTTCTGCTGGGCTGCTGCTGACAGAAGCATGAGAAGTTTGGGTTTATTGATACTTTTATTGGCTCAGGATTCAAAAAGAGGGAATGTGCAGAGCAGATCACAGATCTGCTCGAGACATTTTTATATCACAGTGTCCTGGTGTGGACTGAACCTCTGCTGGACTCTTCACTGCATCCCTGGGTGTCTTCAGCCCCCTGGAGACACTGAGGAGTGACATCCACTGCCCTGCCAAGGTCCGTTCCTCTCCTGCCCCACGGATGTCACAGCCCTAAGGGACAGCAGGGGCCAACCCCACCATGTTATTCCCACGGTCAAAGACAGAGTAGAACTGACGGATGAAAACATCTCCCAAAATCCAGAGGGGTCCTGTGGGAGGGGGGATGTCGCTGCCCAGGAAGCCACTGGTGCAGAAGGCCATGCCATCAGCGTACTCCTGGGGGAGGAGAAGTGCAAAGCTGGGGATGAAGCCGAGAGCCTCGTGCACATGGAAACACCCAGGAACGGTGGCGAAGCAGAAACCGGCGGGGTTTGTCACCCGTGGGGACACACTGCCAGCTCCTGGCATGGGGCTGGGCCACCTTTGCCACTGGAGCAGCTGGGATTTGGGGTTGGGGGAGGCACAGCCATACCACGAGGGTGTAAGCCTGGGCGCTGAGCGTGTAGGGCAGCCCGTTGATGGTGAAGGTCAGGTCAGGCATCACGCTGAGGTTGCTGCACTCCACAGTGTACTGGAACAGAACCGGGGGCTAAGGGGCTGCCCAGGAGGGTCCCTTCCAGCAGGGAAGGGTCCCCAAGGCTTTGTCCCCTCCTGTCCCCACCCTGGCTCTCACCTCTCCATCCACAGACACAGCCCCAATGAGGTTTTGCAGTTTTTTGATCTCCTTGGTGGGGCCCGTGATGAGCGACGTCCCAGTGTCCACGATGGCCTGGCAGCCGTTGGCACAGAAGGTCACTGTCCCACCCAGCTGGATGCTGGAAGAGGGGAGAAGGAGCAGGAGGGATTTGTCATGCTCTGCCAGCCCAGCCCAGCCCTGCCCTCCCTCCCGGCCCAGCACCACTCACTTGTCCAGCTGGATCTGCCAGTAGCCCTGCTGGGTGACTGGCACCCAGTTCAGGGTGCCCGTGAAGCGGGAGGTGTCATAGCCCCCAAAAAGCACCTCTCCTCCCTGGGGGGAGTCAGGGTTCCTGCAGGGAGGAGGAGGAGCAAGACACATGAGGGATTTTGTCTATTCAGCATGAATTTACCCCAACTTTCTCCCCACAAGTGCTGCAAGGCCAGAGGTCTGCAATGCTCAATCTGGTACCAAACCCCACTTCATGATCTCAGTAAAATATCTGTATTTTAGCAGCTCCTCCTGCTCCCTAAAGCAATGCCAGACCCCAAGCAACATCCCAGAGCAAAGCCATGTCCGTACGAGCTCATGTAGACAGAGAAAATGGGCAGCTCCACCAAATTTTGGGCCATCATGTTGTCGAAGACAGGGGTGACCCCATCCACGGCCAGGGAGGGGTAAGCCAGCCCCAGGATCCCATCGAACTCAGCATCCAGGAAGGTTTTTCCCGGCTCACTGATGCTCTCTGCAAACTGCTGGTTGCTCACGGCCAGACCCTCGACCTGCAGGGAGGAGGGGGTTCTGTGGGGGGGCCGAGCCCGTGGGCAAGTCCCAGGCACATTGTCCAAGAGCAGGGCAACCCAAAGGTCACTCACGGCTACTTGGTCGGATCCGATGATCCCCGTCAGGCTCCCGGTGCCGTACTGGATGGAGAAAGGGGTCCCTATCACCTGGTAGGTGCTGGACTGGGTTGGCTGGAACCTGCTGTGCTCAGCTGGGGAAGGAAATGGGATCCTTCACCAGAAATGTAATTTTTTTGCATTGCCACAGGTGACAGGAGCCCCCAGTGAGGCAAAATGATGGCACAGCATAGTGTCACCAAAACTCCTGGTTATGGGGGGCTCTGCTGAGGTACCTGCTGGAGTTTTGAGAGGGGAGAAAACCTCTCTCATTTCAGTCTGATGAAGGGTGCAAGGGCTGTTAGGGGGAGCAGGATCAGCAGCATTTCAGCATCTCAGTCCTGAGATGAGCGCTGCTGTCCCTGGTTACAGCCAGCAGCATTCCCATGGAACTGCAGGATCCAGTCCATTCCCCAACTCCCTGCAGGATCCAGTCCATTCCCCAACTCCCTGCAGGATCCAGTCCCATTCCCCATTTCCCAGCAGGATTCAGTCCCATTCCTGAATTCCCACTGGGCTCAGGGACAGCCCTGGGGCTGCTCGGGGATGCTCTGGTCCCTCTGGGCTTTCTGGGGCTAGCTGGTCCCTGACAGCCCCAAAAAGCCACATTTGTCCCCTGCTGAGCTGTCACTCCTGCTTTCACTGCTGGATTTCTGTCACCTCTGTTAGGAGGGTCCCCATGGCCTTGGGGCTGGTGGCTCGTGGCCTCTCTGGGGTCAGGGGCTCCCCACTCACCACAGGCTTTGCTGACACAGTAGATAGAAGGCACCCAGAGGTTGGAGGAGCCTGTGTCGAACACCACGGTGAAATTCTGGGGGGGTGTCCCGATGGAGATCTGCCCAAAATACTCCATCTGCCAAAGAGGGAGGCAGAGAACACCGTGAGCCACCAGCACAGCCAGAAATACCAGCAAAACAGAGCCTGGGGTGTCTGCAGGGCACGGATGGGGCTCAGTGTTTGATCTGTGCCGTGCCAGGTGGAATAAAGGAGACAAATATTTAAGGAACAACAGTGGGGACTGAGGACAAAAGGCAGCATGTTGGGTACAGGCCTCTGCCTCTTCCAGGCAAGGCTGGGCCCTGAGGGAACCCTCATCACCAGGCAGGGCTTTGGGGACAGGGGAACTGGGGAATGGGATTCTCCTGGGGAGCTCCCTCCATCTCTGCGGGGGGCTCTGCCCTGAATAACTTGAATTTTGGAGTAAATCTGTCCCCAGGGAGGCGGGCAGAAGGCGGCAGGGAGGGAAGGGGCTGGCAGTGCCTGCCATGAATGCCCTCGCTTGTCCTCCTCCTCACATCCCGGGGGACAAAGGGCCGGGCGGGCAGCGAGCCCTGGCACGCCGGGCACTGCCTGGAACCGTGGGGTTTGGGCAGCGCTTGGGCCTCGGGCACTGCTCGGGTAAACTGAGGGTGCTGCCAGCCCGCTGTGCCTCCTGCTCACGTCCAGGTAGTTGATGAGGGGCTCGTTGGTCTCCGCGAAGACGGCGCAGTCCTCGCTGCTCGCGTCCGGCCCGCCCCGGGCCCTCCAGAGGTGCGAGAGCTGCCCCCGCTCCCGCAGCAGCTTCCGCAGCGAGCGGCGCCGGCTCAGGGGCACCCTGCGGGGAAGGGCCGGTCACTGCCGCGGGTGCTGTGCCCACCCTGAGGGTGCTGTGCCCACCCTGAGGGCCCTGGGCACTGCCCTGCGTGCTGTGACCATCCTGAGAGTGCTGTGCCCACCCTGAGGGCCCTGGGCACTGCCCTGGCTGCTGTGCCCACCCTGAGGGTGCTGTGCCCACCCTCAGGGTGCTGGGCACTCATGGAGGCGTTGTGCCCACCCTGAGGGCTCTGGTACTGCTGTGGGTGCTGTGACCACGCTGAGGGTGCTGTGCCCACCCTGAGGGTGCTGGGCACTGCCGCAGGTGCTGTGCCCACCCGTGGGTGCTGTGCCCACCCTAAGGGTGCTGGGCACTGCCGCAGGTGCTGTGCCCATCCTGAGGGTGCTGTGCCCATCCTGCGGGTCCTGGGCACTGCTGTGGGTGCTGTGCCCACCCTGAGGGTCCTGGGCACTGCCATGGGTGCTGTGCCCATCCTGATGTTTCTGTGCCCACCCTGAGGGTGCTGGGCACTGCCGCAGGTGCTGTGCCCACCCTGATGTTTCTGTGCCCACCCTGAGGGCCCTGGGCACTCATGGAGGTGCTGCCCACATCCTGTGCTCACCCTGAGGGTTCTGGGCACTCCTGTGGGTGCTGCCCCAGATTGTTTGCCCACCCTCAGGGTCCTGGTCACTCCCCTGGATGCTGCCCATGTCCTGTGCCCCTACCCCGAGGCACTGCCAGGATGGAGGTTCGGAGCCCACATCCCCGCCCTGCAACAATTTCCAGCCGAGGCACAGCAGAAGAGGGGCACTGGATGTGTTTTATGGCACAGGAAATCAAGGCCAGAGCTGGCAGGAGAGCGCCCAGGCCCTGGCAGTGACAGCACAGGCTGTCACTGTCCCGATGCCACAGAGGGAAAGGACCTTGGGGCTGGGCAGGGTGAGCAGAGCCAAGGGGAATCCAGACTGGTTCTTTCTGCCCTCCCTGCTTGCACAAACCCCTTCGCAGCCCCTCCTGCTGCTGCCAGGCTCTGCCCAGAGGGACGGAGCACCCAGAAATGCCAGCGTGGTGCCACCACTCCCGCACAGGCTGAGCTCTGCCACCCGTCACAGCCCTGGCAATGAACCCCCCAGACCCTGGGGACACTGGGGACCCCCTTACCTCCTCAGGGCGCTGGCCAGGGCCAGGCAGAGCGTGGCGAGGAGCAGCAGGCGCCTCATGGCGTGGATGCTGGCAGTGCCCGCCGCGGTGCTGTGCCCGCCGTGGTGCCGCTCTTATACCCACGGTGCCAAGCTCGATAACAGCCCTGCCAGAGTCAACACTGGGCTCGGGCTCCCACGATGAATCACAGACCACGGCCCAGGCGAGGCTGAGCGGGCACTCCGGGGTCACGTTTGCTTTTCTGGGTGAGGACGGTGCTGGGGGGCCTGTGGGAGCTGGGTAGGGGCAGGTTTGGCTGATTTTGGGGCAGGAGGTCCCACTTGAGAGCGAGCAGAATGGGTTCTCCATCCCAGCACCAGTTCCCATCCCAGCACCAGCTCCTTATCCAGGGGTGGAAACCCCCCAAAATGCTTTAGAGGAACATTTCCCTTCTCCTTCACCCCACAGCCCCACCCTGGGGAGCTGCCATGGCCGTGGGGTGCCCCAAAGCCCGGCAGCTGCAGGGAGGTGCAGGAAAGGGATGTGTTTGTACCATCGGCCACTAACCTAATTTTAAAAGGCAAAGACTAATTAGTGATGATGAACAGCTCGGGAATCCTCAACTTTCCCTTCCAAAGGCTGGGAAGGAGCAGCTTTCCAAGGGAGACAGCTCCCTGGTGCTGTGCAGGCACTAATGGGCTCGTCCCCTGGGAGTTTTGTTTCACCCAGGACGGGTCTCATTAAAGCCTCAGCGAGTGCAAACAGAAAATGCTGATGAACAAATAAAGCCTTCAGACATGGGGGGAGCGAGTAGGGGCAGGCGAGGGTTTTCCTGCTGCCACCATCTCCCAGGCCCTTATTTTCCATGCTGTCCTTATTTTCCATGGTTTTGGCATGGTTTTGGGTGCTAAAGGGGGTGTTCTGCTCAGCGAGCCCCATTCACGTGATGAACAGGCTTTAGCACCGTGCTAATCAATTTTTTGTTTGTCCCAGCGAGTCTGTTTTATCTAATTAAATTTTATCTCATTAAAGCCCTCGCCCAGGAAATTAAAGTCCTCATCTGTGAGGCACAGGTACCGAGGGTGCCTGGGGACAGCTGAGTCACGTCCTGCTGTCTCCGGGATCTTGTGTCCCCATCCCTGGAGATGCTGCCAGGCGCCTTCTCCCCCCAGCTTTGTGGGCAGATTAAGCTTTAAAAAATCCACCAAATATTTCTCGATGTGAGCAGGAAAATGTTGGGCACAGCACAGTTGATGCCGATGGCAAATGCAGCTGTTTTTTCAAAACAAATGAAAATTCCCTGCATTCCCCCACGCTGCAGTATTTTTTTTTAACGAGTGGCTTTTATACAAATTTATTCTCTATTTCCCCTTTTGAGATGCAGTTTAATGTACCAGCCTCCCTCCTTGTCCTAATCACATATTCATGGATTAGAAAGAAACTTCCTAAAACAAAAGCAGCTGCAGCAAGTGCCAGATAAGCTGAAAACAGCAAGTGGATTGTTCCAGACATGGTTTATAACCCGAAAATCCTATCAGAAAACCCAGCCTGAAGGGTCACTGGGCTTTGGAGATAAACATGAGGGTGAGCAGCAGCACAGACATGCCAAACACTTTAAGTGAAATAGTTTATTTTGTGGAAAAGATCCCCCAATTGGATCATCATAATCTGCAAACTCCTGGCAGCGGATTCAGCATTAAAATATGAAGATGAAAGTCATAACGAGGCCAGACCTTTCATTTAGAAATTTTTGCAGCTAAGCAAATCTATTTCGACTTTTGAGTTATTTTAGAAGCAATTTTAAAAGCTCAACTCTTAGGAGCACTTCAAAATTGTTATTTGAAGTAGAACAAAGTGGTAAGGGTTTTTTTTCCCTCTATGTTTTGGGAGCAACCGGGCTGGATTTGCACAGAAAATTGGGTCAAAAAGGCTCTGTTTCGTACATATTCCAGCTGTACCTCCATGTGTGGAATGCAGAGGGAGGAGATGCCCAATTTCCAAGCCTTGGTGTCGCTCAGCTTGGCAGGGCCAGCCTGTGCTGCTCTGGAGAAATTGAGGAAAGGTGACCCCAGCTCCTGCAACATCCCAGCCTGGTAAGAAAGGAATGGCCTCTGCCAGGCAGGGGCTGTCCCCAGCTGTGTCCCACCCCTCCAGGGCCACACAGTTGGATCAGAAATGGGTTTTGCCCCTTGGGCAGAAAAAATACCTGTCACCAGCTCTGTGTGAAGCACTTTCTTTATTTAAAAAACCTGTTCTTAGGCTAAAAATGTGTTATCTGTGTTCCTTCTTACACATTTCCTTTAGTGGAGCCACTGCCCTGGCTGATTCACACTGTGCCCCAGCAGTGTTTTGTAAAAAACCCTTTTTTCCTGCCTTTATCAGACACTTCTCCCACCTGTTAATCTGTTTATCCACCACCGAGCACTTGAAAGCGCTGCACCAGCAAACTCTCACCTGAAAAAAAATCAACAAACAAGCAAGTTTCAGTTAAATAAACCCCGAAATATTTACCTGGGGTGCAGCAGCTGTGAGGGGAGCAGGACCAACATCTGTTGATGGAGCTGGTGGGAGCAGACCCAGGGATGAAGGGGAATTTGTGAAGTGACGCCAACTTGTGATGCTGCTCCAGGGGTAGGTGATGCTTTTTGAAATCTTCCTTTTGCTTTTAGATGATCCAGGGGGATTCTTTGGGATGTTATGTCCCTGGGACAGGATTGCTGCGGGCTGGTGGGGATGTTGAAAGGCGAGCAGGCACCATCACCGTGAGTCAGGCACCTTGAAAAAAAGGGAATTTCTTGTTCCTTTCTGCCAGGGCACCTCCAGAGCTACAAACCCCACAGTTCCTATAAACCAGCAGCCAGCACTCCCCAAACCTCCTGGGAACTCTCAGGATGGGATCTGCCAGGCTGCTGCTTGCACCCCAAAGCTTGCAGAACATTTTCCAGAGTGTGGGCATGTGGAGGCCCAGCCACCCCCAGCAGCCATGGAGCCAGGCGGTGTAAAATGCTTCATCCCTGTGGAAAATGTTTGCTTGGAAGCACCCAGAGCTCGTTTTGGGTGGCAGCTGAGTTGAACTGAGCACAGCTCCCCCAGCACCTCTTGGCTCCAAGGAAGCTCAGCTGAATTTTGGGACAAAGCTGCTGAAAGACAGAGAATTGATGGAGGGGTGCAGCAGCAAAACAGCTGCAGAACAGCAGAGAAACACCCCAATATATTTAAATGAGGCTGCTGACAGAGGGGAGGTGTCATGGAACTCGTGTGAGCTCCTTGGTGTCTCCGACCTGGGGGTAGAGCGTGACCGCATCCGGCACGGCCGCACTGCCAGACCCTGCTCTGCACCCAAACCCTGCTGAAACGGCCCCAAATCCTGCTGAAACGGCCCCAAATCCTGCTGCCTGCAGGGCCCCAGCTGCCCTGAGCCGTGGGGAAGGGAAGGCTGGAAAGCTCTGAGCCCAGGTAAGCCCGCGTTGGGCACCGCGCTCTGGGCGCGATGGCGCGCGAAGCAGAGGGTGGCACGGCGGGAGCAGAGCTGGGCTGGGAATCCCCCTGGGCACGTGTTGGTGCCATCCTGAGCTCCAGTGAGCCAGCTGGGCCTGACTCAAGTGGGATTAAAATAATTTGGGTTGTTCTGGAGCTTTCAGTCATGTTTAGCTGAGCACAGATGCCTCAGGTTGACCCTCGCTGCCCGGCCAAGGAGCAGCTCCCTGCCAGCCTTGATTTCAGCATTTTCTTGAGAAAGGGTTGAAGTCCTGGAGGCTGCAGGCTCACAGAAGTTCCCTGAGGCCCCCAAAAAAGCACGTTTGGTGCCAGGCTCTCACTGGCTGCTGTCTCAAATCAGATTTTTCGGTACCCACCCGATATCTGTGCCTCCATCTCGCCATGCCCACCTCGGCACAGAAGCTGCTGATAGTTGGATTTGGGGCTTATTTTGCAATTTCCTTTTGAACAGCTCATTTTTCAGATCCTTATCTGCTGCTGCAGCAGCGTCTCCTGCCCCACAGTAGGAAATGAGCCTTTCAAGAGTGGCAGCCCTTTGAGAAGGCTATTTGGGGACAGATTTATTCAGTAAGGGAGGGGGAACATTTCTGCAAAAAATGAACTTTCAGCTTGGCAGTCATCAAACTGTTTGCCTGAGTGGAATTTTGCAGGAGATTGGTGGTTATCAGACAAGCTTTTGATGAATTAGGCTCAGAAATGTGTCATAGAGGAAATGATAGAATCTGTTCCACAGGATGGATAATGCCTTTGCTCTATCAATTTATCCATCAGCCTATCAATCAAATTATCATGGCTGCTTTAATCACTGTATCAAAGCCTCAGCTGAAGATCTCTCCCTATCAGCCATTTATAAATAGCGAGTGTATAACACTGAGAGAGGATTTAAAGTGCTTTTTTTGCAAGTGAAAGCTCACAAAAGGAATAGGCCACTGCTATTTTTACAAAATGAACACCCCTATCTTTTTTTATAAATCTCTTATGTCCAGAAGTCCCAGGCCAAGGGGCCCAGCCCAGGCATTGGTGTTTTCTGATTTTCTGCCTTAAACCCTCTTAACCTCAGAGGGGTTGAAGCTCTCACAGTATTAAATACGAGGTGTTTCAGACACTGAGGTGTTGGAGGGCCTCTGATATTTCTGTCTGGACCTTCACTGATACAAGAGTCTCACAGCAACCCACGACCTTCCTTTGGTTACTTTTTCCATGGATTTTTTTTCTTCATCTTCTAGTTTTCTTCCTTTTTTTTTTTTTTTTTTTTTTTTTTTTTTTTTTTTCTTTTTGGTGGATTAAGAAGAGAAAAGGAAAATAAAACAAAACAAACCATGAGGGACAATTAAAGCAAGAACAAATTTCAATTCTGTTGTGGTGGAGCCCAGAAAGTCCAGACAAGTCTCAGATATGAGCATGTATAAAGCCATGAATTCAGTGATAAGGGACAGCCCATGGCTCTGTGAGGGTGTGAACCAGAGGGATTCTCACAGGGGGAGGGCTGGGATAAAATAAAAAACCTTTATTTCACATCTGCCACATCCAACCGCTGCTTCCAAGTGCTGAGCCTGATCTCCAGCTCCTGTGGAGCAGCGTGAGGCTCAGTGGGACCATTTTTTTGGTTGCCAGCAGGTCCTGCTGCCTGTCTATGTCCCCCCAGGCCCTGGAGACGCCTCAGCAGGAGGATGAGCCTTTGTGCGTGGTGAGTGCAGCACCCTGGGGCACAGAGCCCTTCACAGCACCCCTGGGACCACCCCAGGCCAGGCTGGGGGTGGCTGAAAATGTCCCTGCTCATGGCAGGGGGTGACCTTCAAAGGTCCCAACCCATTCCATCATTCCACAGTTCTATAATTCCATCATATCTGTCATGTCTCTCTCCCCTCCAGCACCACATGCCCTCTCTGGAGGCTTTTGAAAACACTTCTGGGGACAGGCCCCAAAAACGAGGGGCAAGGAACTCAAATCATTCTTGAAAACCAAGCTCCTCATTTTGGGCCACATCACCCCAAACCAAAAAGCAAAACTGAAAGCTACCAGCAAATCTGAGTCTAAAATGTGCCTTGAAGCCATGGGGGGATTGAAAAGAATTTGGTGATTTCACTGAGACTGAATGGTTTTCTCTTGTTCAGCTGGATTCCTGCTGTCACCTCACTTGTCACTTTGATCCTCTACCCTCTCCTCCTGCTGGCCCTTTACACCATGCTCAGCAGGAAGATTGGTAATTAAAAATGGCTTTCCCTGGTGATTTCCTGGTTTGGGGTGGGTGTGGGATGGGAAAGGGGCAGGGCAGGGCTGGGCTGGGCTGGCTGTGAGCTGTGGTGACATGGGTGACATGGTTGTACACATCAGTGAGCGTTGTACAACCTTGTGTTTCTTCAAAACCGTTTTCTTTTATTGCTATTTTAGCAAAGTGCTGGGAAAATACCAAGAATCAGCTCACAGTATTAATTCAGATCAAGCCTCAATTTCTAGCAGGGAATTCTTTCACACCAACTGCTGCTCACATTTGCACAGAGCCCAGCTCTGCTTTGGGTCAAAATCATTCCAAACTTGCAAGACGAGGCCCTGACACTGTGATTTGTCACTGGAGCCTCTCCTGTGGGGAGAACAGGGCCCTGGATCATCTCAGTAATTGAATGGATGGATATGAGCCTGCTCCAGTGCACAGCAATCATTCTTTTGGGGTGGGCTGGTTTGCACTGGGGCTGCTGGAGCAGGGTGGGGTGCTCTGGGCACAGCAGGGACCAGGGCTCACTCTCCTCTTGGTCACAGCCCAGCATTCCTGCAGGATGCAGGAGAGCAGCAGCCCAGGGGAGCATCCCAGCCCTCACCCCACCCCAGCTCCAGCCTCAGCGCCAGGAGGGGACGTGGCACAAAAACACCCCAGGGCACAAAAACAGCCCGGGACACAAAAACAGCCTGGGACACAAAAACAGCCTGGGACACAAAAACAACCCGGGACACAAAAACCATCACCATCACCAGCCTACGAAGGTAAGGGGCTCTGCAGCAATGGGGTGTTTTCCTGGCACAGGGATGGGAATTTTTGGGTGGCATTTGTGTGATGTCTCTTCCTTATGAGCTCTGGACACCCCCGGGGTGGGAGAAGGGCCAAGCAGGAGCTGCCTCCTGTTCCCATTGTTCCCATCCAGCTGGGCTCTCCCTGCCAGTTTCTCCCAGGGAAGTGAGGCTGGGAGGGATCAAACTGATGCTTTGTGGATCACAATTTCACTTCTAAGCATGTTTGCTTTTTCTCCCTTGATCCTTTTTTCCCCCTGTAACCCTCTGGGAAGTGCTGGGGTGGTAAATGTTTCCTGTTTTTAAGGACACAGCACATCCAGCAGTGACACATCCTCAGACACCTCGGAGGACTCAGACAACCCTTCCTGCCCTCAGGTACCACAGGCAAATCATCCCCAGCCCACCTGGTGCTGTGTCCAGCTCTGGAGCAGCATCAGGAGGGGCAAATCCATCAAACCACATTGAAATTCCATAGATAAGGGCTGGGGTGGTTCTTGTCCCCTGTCACACGCAGCATTCCAGTGTCCCCCATTCAGAGGGAAGCATTCCTGGGCACTTTAGGAAAATTAGGAAACAAAATCTTCTCTCTGAGGGTGGGCAGGCCCTCGCACAGGGTGCCCAGAGCAGCTGTGGCTGTCCCTGGATCCCTGGCAGTGTCCAAGGTCAGGCTGGATGGGGCTTAGAGCAGCCTGGGATGGTCTGGGGTGGTTCTTGTCCCCTGTCACACGCAGCATTCCAGTGTCCCCCATTCAGAGGGAAGCATTCCTGGGCACTTTAGGAAAATTAGGAAACAAAATCTTCTCTCTGAGGGTGGGCAGGCCCTGGCACAGGGTGCCCAGAGCAGCTGTGGCTGCCCCTGGATCCCTGGCAGTGTCCAAGGTCAGGCTGGATGGGGCTTAGAGCAGCCTGGGATGGTGGAAGGTGTCCCTACCATGGCAGGGGGAAGGGGATGGGCATAAAGTCCCTTCCAACCCAACCCATTCCATGATTCCCTGAACTGGTGCATGGGCTCGAGGACAAAGGCTCCTGAGTGGGTGCTGGGGCCTGACCTGGGCTTCATTTTGCTCCTGCAGGGCCCTAGCTCAGGGGAAACCATCAATTACACATCCCTGGTGTTCCCAGGGAAAAGCCACGAGCGAGGCTCTGCCCAGGACTACGAGAACGTGAAGACTGGGATGGATTATGTCAACGTGGACCCAAAGAAGAGGAAAACACATTTCTGGCCCTTCTCCAGCCCCAGGGCATCCAGGGGTGTGGAGTACACCGAGGTGAAGCTGTGACACCAGGGTGAAGCTGTGACACTGATGTGGAGCTGTGACACTGATGTGAAGCTGTCACAACAGAGTGAAGCTGCCACACCAGGGTGAAGCTGCCACACCAGGGTACTGCTGCTCAGAGGTGCCCAGAGCCCCCAGCAGCTGCACAGCTGGCACTGTCCCCTTCCCCTGGGGCACTGCCTGGCACGGGCTGCAGCACTTGTACCACCCCAGCCCGCAGGCACAGCTTCCTTGGCTTTTCCTTAAAGGCTCCACTGTTCCTGAGGGCTGTGGGGTGGGGCAGGGGAGGGTTCCTCCCAGCCAGGCTGCAATCAGCTCTCCACTTCTGTGTCATGGCCCTTTTTCCCTCGTTTCATGAAAGCAAAAGAAACATTCCCTCCTTGCCTCTCAAAATGGGCAGTTCAGGGAGGGAGATGCAGAGATCCTCAAACCTGCACTGAGCTGGCTGGCAGCTCCTCTCAGTGTTGTTGTTTTGCTCATCAGCCTCATAAAATCCTTTTAAATACATTTTTTCCACTGCCTTTTTCCTCTCCCTGTCTCCCACCTTTTGCTTTCCCTGCTTTGTCCCCACTCCAGATACTGTGGTTTGTCTCTCCCCACCTGGGCCATGTCCCTGCTCCTCACTCTGCATTTTGTTACTTCTGAATTTTCCAGAAATAAACTTCCAAAGTGCCTGGGAATGAGAACAATGCCCAGTGGGAGCTCTGGGAGGGGGATGGAGCTGCTGCCTCCCAGCACAGGGAGGGATGGAGCTGCTGCCTCCTCTTCCCAGGGCTGGAGCTGCCGCAAGTGCATTTTAAACGGGCTCAGTAGTGCTGTGATTTAATGAAAGGTTGTGAGATAATTGACTTGGGATTGATCAGTGGCACGGGGAGCCAGGCACTCCTGCTTTCATGACCTTGTGGTGCAAATCTGGCCCAGCTCGAAGGGCACGTGAAGGAAAATGTTCCAAAAACCCCAACAATTCCTGGGTAACATTGGAAAACCCGGGAGAGGTTTGTGGGACTGGAGGTGAGGCCAAAACCAGTGAGTGGAAGCTTCTGAGAAATCTGATTCAAATGCCTGGCGATTAAAAAGTGAAAATATTGAAGATTTCAAAATATTTTACTCTTAATGTTTTATTTTTACAGCTTTAGCCTGTGATAGTGGAAGGAATAGTGCCCATGGCTCGCAGGGAATTTGGAACCTTTGCTGGGCCACCTGTGCATCACCCTCAGCAGCTTTTGAGCTCGACTGAGCTAATGGATGCTCTTTCCTGCCTCATCCATGATTTATTCCTGCACAAAACAGCTCCTAGGAGCAGGGCAGGGGCCAGGCTGAGACTGCAGGAGAAGCGGGTTCCCTGCTCCCTGAGCCCCGGGTGGGTTTGCGCCCCTGATCCCTGCAAAATCAGCCAAAAGCAGCAGCAGGGTGAGAGCAGCTCCCTGGGATGCAGCAGATGTTGAGCACAGGATGGGGCTGGAGCAGAGCTGATGGGAAGAGGGCACGGGGGGAGCAGGATGTGCCCGGCGGAGCTGGAGGAGGGCCAGGGCTGCTCCCAGCAGCTCCTCGGGGGTGCCAGTGCCGCATTTGGGGCGCTCCAGCAGGCACAGCGTGGTGCAGGACAGCTGTGCCCAGCACCAGGGGACGCGACAGCCCCGTCCCTGGCCCGGGGGAGGTGGCAGGGGAGCAGTTCCAGGCCACAGGAGCTGTGCAGCCCCGCAGGGGGACAGCTCTGTCCCCGCTGTCCGCTCGGCCAGCAACGCCCCGAGGATGCGAGAGGAGGAAGCGGCGGCGACTCTGGGGCAGATGGAGCCGCGTTGCCGCCCGCCGTGCTCCGGCTGCTCTGCTGGCAGCTGGGAACACAAAAGTCCGCTCCCTCCAGGAGGATTTTGTGGATGCAGCGTCCCCTGTTCCCGAAGAGTGCAGGACCCCCTGATCCTGAAGGGTGCAGGATCCCCTGTTCCCGAAGGGTTCAGGATCCCCTGTTCCCGAAGGGTGCAGGACCTCTTCCCAGAGGCTGCAGCATCCCTTCCCGGAGATTGCAGGATCCCCTGATCCTGAAGGATGCAGGATCCCTTCCTGGAGGGTTCAGGATTCCCTGATCCCGGAGGATGCAGGATCTCCTGTTCCCGGAGGATGCAGGATCCCCTGATCCCAGAGGTTGCAGGATCCCTCCCCGGAGGCTGCAGCCAGAGGTTTCCCTAAACACGGGTGGGGGTGGATGCTGTGCTCAGCGGCCGGAGGGGCTCTGTCCATCCCCGGCACACAGGGCAGCGAGGACAAGGCGGACGCGACGCTTTTCTGGGTGAAACAGCGCGGTTTCTGCAAAACGCGGAGCCACCAGGTGGGGAGAGCGCGCTCTGCAGCGAGAGCGAGCGGTGTCACACCTGGCGGAGTCACACCTGGCAGTGTCACACCTGGCAGAGTCACACCGGGCAGAGTCACACCGGGCAGAGTCACACCTGGCCATGTCACACTGACTGTGTCACACCTGGCAGTTTCACACCGGCCGTGTCACACCTCACCATGTCACACCAGCCGTGTCACACCAGCCGTGTCACACCAGCCGTGTCACACCTGGCAGTTTCACACCTGGCCGTGTCACACCAGCCGTGTCACACCAGCCGTGTCACACCTGGCCGTGTCACACCTGGCCGTGTCACACCAGCCGTGTCACACCTGGCCGTGTCACACCTGGCCGTGTCACAGCTGCCACCTCCGCAGCCTAGAGCGTGCCCGACTCCGTCAGGGCCTCGTCGCAGGGCGGGTACAGCTCCCTGGCGCTGTCCCCGCTCAGGGGGAGCCCGGCCTGGTGGCTGTGGCTCAGGATCGTGGTTTTCCTGCTGCACAGGCTCCCGGTGGAGTTGGGTCTGCGCAGCCCGGCCCGGGGGCGGCCCCAGCAGCCCCGGCAGCGCCCGGCGTCCTGCAGGAGGTGCCCGCTGAAGAACAGGTAGATCCAGGGGTTGCAGCAGCTGCTGAGGCTGGCCAGCAGCATGGTGATGCTGAAAGCCACGTTGGTGGACTCTGGAGAGGAAAGAGAGAGAGGTGAAACATCCCCAGGGGCTGGGCAGGGTCAGGCTGGGCAGTGGGCAGAGCTGGGGGCTCTCCTGGCTCACATTCCCATCCCGCTGGCATTCCTGGGGGATGGAAAGCTGGCAGAGCCTGAACCCTCCAGGTTCTGCAGTGCCAGTGTGCTGGAGCACATCCTCTGGGAGGTGAGACCCAGCAGCTTCTGGGCTTTCCTTCAACCTCTCTGCTGCCCAAAGCACCTCCCAGAGCACTTTCAATCTTGGGGGAAGTCCCCTTTTCTAGGAGTATACTATAGTACTACTTCAGTAGTTAGGAAAACTACTGAAGATTTACAGGGGAAAAAAATTCAACATATGAACTCAGAAATCCACTTCTGAAACCTCTAAAATCCCTGGAGGAGAGGAAAGACACACATGAGGCAAAGATGTCTTAGCACATCCCTATGGATGATGGCCAGAAATCATCACTTTTCAGTGTTTTTTTCTGAAAGGAATGACCTGACTCTGAAAATTGTATTTTATACATTTACAGGGGAGGCAATTTTATGCATTACAGGGGAGGAAACCTGTATTGTCTTTTATACATTTACAAGAGAGGAAATTTTATGCATTACAGGGGAGGAAACCTGTTTTGTATTTTATACATTTACAGGAGGGGAAATTTTGTGCATTACAGGAGAAGTAACCTGTTTTGTATTTTATACATTTACAGGAGAGGAAATTTTGTGCATTACAGGGGAGGAAACCTGTAGCCTTCCCCATGATTTTTATTTTTAAATGACAAGACGACAGACAGCTCTTATTTCTTAAAAACCCAGCTGCATTCCTGGCATTCCCGGGGCTCTGTGCCCCACTCCCCTCACCACTCACCATCATCAGGAGCATCGTGGTCCCACACTGACCACATCTGCACGCTGAAGAAGGGCGCCCAGCAGGTGACATAGGCGGCCACGATGACGAAGGTCATCTTCACCGTGCGGATCTTGGCGCGGGAGATGGTGCGCACGCTGCTCACCCGCGAGGGCTGCCCGCCCTTCCCTCCGGAGCCAGGCCTGGCAGGGGCACCCACCGCCGCTGCCCCCGTGCCAGGGGCGCCGCTCTGGGTCTTGCCCTTGAGGTTCTTGCAGATCTCGTGGCAGATGAGGCTGTAGCAGACGCTGAGGACGCCCACGGGCAGCACGAAGATGCACAGCGTGGTCCAGGTGACGTAGGCGCGCGCTCCCCACGGGTACCCGAAATCCGCCCAGCAGTCCAGCACCCCCGAGCCCGGGCGCACCTCCCGCAGCGAGAAGATGAACACCTGGGGCAGGCTGAGCAGGCAGCTGAGCAGCCAGGTGGCCCCGATCATGGTGTAAGCCTGGCGGCCGGGCTGCTGCAGCGACTGCAGCGGGTGGCACACGGCCAGGTAGCGGTCCAGGGTCATCACCATCAGCATGTAGGTGGAGGCGAACATGCTGAGCACCTGCAGGTACTTGACGGCCCTGCAGAGGGGGTCGGGCCCCAGGAAGCGGTAGGTGACCTTCCAGAGGAGCTGCGGCAGCACCTGGAACAGGGCCACGCCCAGGTCGCTCAGCCCCAGGTGCAGGATGAAGAGGTGCATGCGGCTCATCTTCCTCCTCAGCCGGTACATGGCCAGCAGCACGCCCGCGTTGCCCACGGTGGCCACGGCCAGGATGGTGCCCAGCACCCCGACCTCGGCCTTGGCCAGCTCCTCGTCCCGGGTGTGCAGCACCGTCAGGTTGGGGCTCGGCAGCCCCTGGCCGTGCCCAGGTGGGCTCTGGTGGGAGCCGTTCCAGCCCCAGCCGAGCTCCATCCCTCTGGATGCAGGAGCACAGAGCTCCACGGCTCCTCTCTGATGTCCTGTTGGCCTCTTCTCTGTTTCTCCTGAGCTGCTCTGCCCCTGGCTGGGGGCTGGGTGTGCCTTCTCCAGCAGTCCCCAAGAGCAGGGCAGGTTGTCACCGTCACCTGTCACACTAACCCTGCGTTAGGCAGCTGCAACTCCCTCTCTGCCTGGGCTGAAAATATTCCTGTGGAGCAGAGGTGCAAGAGCCCCTGGTTCAGCCTTGATACTTCTCTGCACTGAACATTCCCAAATCCCTGGTTCAGTCCTTGATGCTTCTGTTCTCTGCACTGAGAATTCCCAAATCCCTAGTTCAGTCCTTGATGCTTCTCTGCTCTAAACATTCCCAAATTCCTGATTCAGTCCTTGATGCTTCTGTGCTCTAAACATTCCCAAATTGCTGATTCAGTCCTTGATGCTTCCCTGCACTAAACATTCCCAAATTGCTGATTCAGTCCTTGATGCTTCTGTGCTCTAAACATTCCCAAATTCCTGATTCAGTCCTTGATTCTTCTCTTCACAAAACATTCCCAAATCCCTGGTTCAGCCCTTGATATTCCTCTCATTTCCCCAAAGCCTTCCCAAATCCCTGTTTCTCCCTGCACTGCTCACCTCGTGCATCTCCTGCACGGGTAAATCCGAGGGGAAAGAGAAATTCTCCTTAAAAGCAGCAGAAAACTCTACATCCCTTTGGCTTTTCATCCCAAGGAGAGCAGCCAGGTGAGCGTGTCCCAGCCCTGCCTCTCGGTGTCCCCGGGGCTGGGTTTTATACCCTGCCAGGTACCTCCCCCACGTCCCCGTGTGTGAGCTCTGTCCCTGAGCTGGGTTTTATCCCAGCAGGTCCCTCCCGGTGTCCCCAGACTGGAAAAAATTCAAAAACCAAATCCCAAAACCTGAAAAAAAAAAATCCTTTTTCCCCCAAAAACCTGGGAAAAAAATCCGAGTTTTTTTCTTCCATTTTTTCCCAAAGCCTGGGGAAAAAAATAGATTTTTTTTTTCCCATTTTTTTCCAAAATCTGGAAAAAAAGTCCTTGGAAAAGACAAAACTGGTGGGGAGAAGGAGCTGGAGATGTCCCAGGTTCTGTTCAAGGCTGGCTGTGCACTGAGGGAAAGGGGCTGGACAGTGGGGTGAGGGCAAGTGGTGTAAAAAAGTTGGATTTTTTTTCCAGTGAGTAAATGGGAAATGTTTTTTTTTTTTCCAGTGGGAAAAATCCGGGTGAGTCTGGAGCTGAAAGGCTCTTGGATTTCACCTTCCTGAGAGTTTGGGCATCTCCTCACCTTCCCTTCTGCCCACAATTCCATTTCTGTTTGGCAACACCCAGGCTTTGTTTTCCCTGCTGGTTTCTAAATTATGGCAAGAAAAAGTGAAATTAATCTAT
Source organism: Pyrgilauda ruficollis (assembly GCF_017590135.1). Lineage (NCBI taxonomy): Eukaryota > Metazoa > Chordata > Aves > Passeriformes > Passeridae > Pyrgilauda > Pyrgilauda ruficollis. Next base: position 1,000,812 of record NW_024512988.1, on the reverse strand, counting down.
TTTCAGCTCTTTTTCCCCTTTCTCTGTGAGGAAAAGATGATCCAAAAATCACCTGGTGTGGTTTTGTCCCACCTGGTGTGTGCTGGACGCGGCTCTGCTTCTCTGGCTGCTGATATTCCATGGAAATTCCTTGTCCAAAAAGCTGTTAGTTGCTGAATAAATTTGCAGATCACCTCTAATAACCCTAAATTAGCTCAGTTTGTGTCTAATTAAAAGACATTCATCCTTATGAGGCCCTGTGGCCTCATGTAAAGTACCCATCAGAGGGTGCCTGGTGGAGGTGCTGGGGATGGGAAGGGGGTTGGTGGATAATTTGATTTGCTGTGTTTGTGATCAGCTGTCTGATTTTCAGGAAGATTAATAGAGTGCAGTGTGAAAAAAAAACAAAACAACCTTACAAAGCAGTGAAAAGCTGAGATGAAGGCAGAGATGGAAGGGCAGAGTCTGCAGAGAGAAAGAAACACTGAGAGGGTTTTGAGGGCAAAGTTTGTTTTTTTTTATTTTTCTGGCAGCATTTTGATTTGGGAGGAATTCCCTTGCAGTCAGAGCTTTTACTCCAGATTTTCCTGAGTTTAGTTCAAGGAGAATTCTTCTCCAAGGGTGTTTAGAGGAAAATGGAGCTAATTCACAACTAAACCACCCCCTTGGAACCTGGAAATTCAATTTTCTTTAGCGGGAGAGATGTCACCACAGGAAAGAATATTTTTTTTTTCTTTTTGAGCAGATGGAATGGAAAATAAACTCATTTTCATCTGTGGGTTTGCTGAACATTTTGAAGGCACCAGCAGCAGCTCCTGGGCTTCAGCAACACCAGGGCTGGGATTTCCAGCATGGAATTCCTGCCTGAGGAATTGTCCCAGGTGAGAGATGGCTCAGCACAGCCTGGGCAGCCCAGCTTAGGCTGTTCTCCCTAAGCCAGGCCTTGGCAGCAGAGGCTGGAGGAGCTGTGGGACGAGGAAAAACCCTGCAGGTTTTGGGCAATGCACTTTTGATGTCCAGGGAGAGCACCTGGGCAGGGTTGGGGTAAATTCCAGCCCCGTGCTCCTGGATATTCCTGCTGCAGGGTGAGCCCTGAAATGGGGGAAAAAAACTGCTGGGAGCCCTCCCTTCCCCCTGGGAGATGCTCAGGCACCGCAGCACTGCATTTCTGAGCTCCTAAATTCGGTTTATCAGGATGACAGGGCATTGCACTGCTCGTTTTGGGCAGCTCTAGGTCACAGCAAATGCTGCTCCTGCTGCAGCTGACACCCCGTGCTCGTTTGGGCAGCGCAGGCAGGGGTTGTGATTGCTAAATCATTTGGCACAGCACCTGCTGCCTTTGTTTTGTGGGCAGCTTGCTGGTTAAATAAATAAAATGTGCTGGCTCGGGTTTATGTGCTGCTCTGGCCGCCTTCTCAACACAAATATTTCATTTGTGGTATGTGATGCTGTTAGATTTTATTGCTGACAGCACGGAGAAGGCTCAGGCTGTCTTTAGCATTTAATCACTGAAATGTTTTCTGTGGTTCAGGTCAGGAAAAGCCAGATTTGGTCATTTTCTGCTGCTTCAGATGTCATAAAATTAATGGTGTTGCAACAGCTTCAGAGCATCCTGGGGTTGTCTGCTTGGAAAGGCTGAGGGCAGTAATGAGGGCTGGGAATTCCTGCTATCTCCTGTTGTATGAAATGCCAATTCCTGTCAAAATGAAGCCATGAATGGGCTCCCCCCCCACCTCCTGAAAACACAAACTGCTCAGTCTTCCAAGCCCAACTGGCTCTTGCTGTTGACCCTGTCTTTTGTCCTTTTTTCCCCTCTCAAATTTGGACAATTTGGGTGCTGAAAACTTGATGTAATTCTGATTTTTTTTTTGTGGCTTGAAACGTTTGTGAAGTCAGGAAAGTCACTTTGTGGTGTCTGCCTGGGGAAAAAAAAAATTGTGGACCAAGGAATGTGAGATTTGGGAGTCTGAAAGGATTCAAACCAGTCCTGGTCCATCCTAAAATTTCAGGAAATGCCCCAAAAATGTTAAACTGCCTCTAACTATTCACCTGGGACTGAAGAGGAGCTTCTAGCATTTAAAGGCAGAAGTGAAACCTTTTCCAGCCTCCCCCTGTTCCCTCATTCAGATTTGGGTTTTTTCCACTTAATTAAAACCCCTGCTCCTTATTAATATATTAGAGAGGATAAATAAATCTGCTGAGCACATGGGGAGTGCCCCAGAGCGGGGCCTGCTGGGCAGAAGGAGAATTTTCATGGAAAATCCATGGGAAGCTGTGAAAATTGGCAAGCAGAGCAACAAAAGCTGACGGGGTTGTGCCAAAAATTGCATTTTAAAGGACCAGGGCCCAAAATGTTGCCTTGAACATCAGCTGAGCTGGAGGGGCTGTGCCCATGGTGGGGGTTTAAAACATCCCTCCCCTCATCCTGCCCGCTCTTCCTGAGGTTTGGGACAGCCCTGGCCACCCAAACACCCCAAATCTCCCAAAATCACCCCAAAAATCACCCACAGGATCACAGGTGAAACCCCACAGAGGCCAGTCCTGGTCCATTCTAAAATCTCAGGAAATGGGGATTTAAAACATCCCTCCCTCATCCTGCCTGCTGCTCCTGATGTTTGGGACAGCCCTGGCCACCCAAACCCCCAAATCTCCCAAAATCACCCCCAAAATCACAGGTGAAACCCACAGAGCCAGTCCTGGCCCATTCAACCCAGTCCTGGTCCATTCTAAAACCTCAGGAAATGGGGGATTTAGAGCATCCCTCCCTCATTCTGATGTTTGGGACAGCCCTGGCCACCCAAACCCCCAAATCTCCCAAAATCACCCCCAAAATCACAGGTGAAACCCACAGACCCCAGAGCGGTGGGGTTTGGAGCAGCTCCTGTGCCTGGCACGGTCTGTGATGATCCAGAAAAGCCTCCCAGGCTGGAAAAGAGCATCAGGAGCTTCCTGCTGAATAAACCAGCTCCAATCCCAGGCTGCTGATGGCTCCAGCAGAGTTCACCTTTCCTTCTTGTTTTGCTGGGTATTTTCATTTTGACCCACGTGTGCTCAAAGAGAGGCAACTGCCAGAGGTAAAATTGAAGCTACAGGCATTCAAGATAGCAAATTACTTGTTTATCATCCTTAAGCTCTCCCTGTTGGTTTCCTTGTGTAGCCAGGGATGTTTAAAGACTTTGGTAGCTGTGAAATGCTTCAATTTCCTCCCCTGCTCCCTCATCTCCTTTCGCTGTTACCGACATTAGCATTTAAAAACCAGACACAGCTTTACAACCTTAAAATCAATAATGAAAAAAAAAAAAAAGAGAGCAACAACCAGAATTACATTTCAAGGCTGGAAATAAATGGCTTTTTCCTGTCCTCTGCTGTGGGGGTAATTTGTGTGTGTGTTAGCTGTGGTGTGACAGAGGGGAAAGGAGGATTCACCTGGGCCAGAATTCCCACCCAGGTACAGTGGCCAGGCTGAAAAGCTGTTTAGGACCTGAAAATTGCAGGTAAATCTGAGGGGAAAGAGAAATTCTCCTTCAAAGCAGCAGAAAATTCTACATCCCTTTGGCTTTTCATCCCAAGGAGAGCAGCCAGGTGAGCGTGTCCCCTGGGCTGGGTTTGATACCCCGGCAGGTATAAAAATACGCAGTGAAAATCTGATTTGTACATGAAATGTTCAGTTTAAATGAGAATCTGATTTGTACATGAGATGTTCAGGCCCTACAGCCTGGAGAGATGGGTTGGTTTGTGATTTTTTAAAATAAATCCCTGCTAGGAAATTTGAGTTGGTGGCAGGGAGGACTCCCTGGTCCTGAGTTTGGGGATGAGTTTGGCAGAGCTGAGCCCCAGGGGCAGCTCGGGGCAGGGTGGGAGCTTGGGATGCTCCAGGGATCAGCACCTGCAGCTGGAATTGGGGCTGGAATCATCTCACCAGGGACTGCAGAGCTCTGGAGTGGGAGGAGAACCTCCCTCCCTCCCTCCTTCGTGCAGACAAAGGAGGGCACAGGATTTAAAATCCGAATTAATTGAATATCTCAGTACAGGAGGAGTGAATTCGACTCCTCCCAAATCTGAATGAGGGAACAGGGGGAGGCTGGAAAAGGTGAGGCTGGAAAAGGTTTCACTTCTGCCTTTAAATGCTAGAAGCTCCTCTTCAGTCCCAGGTGAATATTTAGAGGCAGTTTAACATTTTTGGGGGCAATTCCTGAGGTTTTAGAATGGACCAGGACTGGTTTGAATCCTTTCAGACCCCCAAGTCTCACACTCCCTGGTCCACAATTTTTTTTTTCTCCAGGCAGACACCACAAAATGACTTTCCTGACTTCATAAACAATGCGAGCCACAAACAAAAATCAGAATTACATCTAGTTTTCAGCAGCCAAATTGTCCAAATTTGAGAGAGGGGGAAAAAAGGACAAAAGACAGGTCAACAGCAAGAGCAAGACTTGCCATGACCCCAGCTCTGCTCCGCCTCCCCTTCCCCTCCTTCCCTGGTGGAAATTCCGTGGTTATTCAGATCCCACCACCCTGCAGGTGGCAGAGGCATCAGTCGAGGAGAAGAGAGGAGCAGGTGGTTTGGGACAGTGGATTTGGGGATGATGCATGGTGGGGAAAGCCTCTGCAGGAATCTGGGCTTGCTCTGCTGCAGTGTTCAAGGCTCAGTGAAGAGAGGTTGTTTGTCACATTCACATTCTCTGAAATAATCCCCTCGACCAGGATTTTTCTCCTGGGAAGCTGAGAAGCTTCAGAGAAAAGGAAAACAATTCTTGTCTCATTTGCTTCTCCTGTGTTGTGCTCACAAGTGGAATGTGTTTGGGGATGGTTCACCCACAGGTGATTGTTTCACTGGGTTCTGCTGTGAATTATTTTGACTCTTTGGCCAACTGGGGCCAAGCTGTGTCGAACTCTGGAAAGAGTCACGAGTTTTCATTATTGTCTTTTTAGCATTCAGTAAGTATCCTTTCTGTATTCTTTAGCATAGTTTAGTATGGCATTCTTTAATATAATACAGTATTATAAAATAATAAATTAGCCTTCTGAGAACACGGAGTCAGGTTCATCACTCCTGCCTGCCACGGGGATCCCTGCAAGTGCAATTGTTGCTCTCACCTCTTTGAGGATCGAGGCCAGAGAAAACCCAGCCAAACTCAGCAGGGCAGGTACAGCTCCCGGTGAGGGGCTTAAATAATTAAAACACTGGGAATTCCACACCTGCCCTGATATTTTTATCCTGGAAGCCTTTGGAGAGCCAAACTGAGGGACTTCAGGGTGCAGAGAGACAAATTCACAGAATCAAGGCTTGGTCACTGGAGTGCTGCTTCCCTCCAGGCTTTGAGCTTTGCTTTTCTTGCTACCTTTTTTTAAATATTAAAAATAAGTTATTAAAATTAAATTATATTAATAATACCAATATACATTAATCAATATAATATTAATTATATAAATACGTATTAAAATTATTAATAATTAGAAATAATGTAGTAAAATTATACTAATACTTATTACAATACTTATTGAAATAATATTATATTAATACTTATTAAGAATACTTATTAAATAATATATGAATACTTATTAAATAATACTTATCATAATAATTTAAAAGAATAAGATATTATAAATAAATAAATGAAAAATAATTTCTTTATTAGAATAAATATCGAAATTATTAAAATGAATATTGGAAATGAGCTATGATTTGTCACAATAAGCCAAATTAACACTCGTTTTTGTAGTTCCACCACTCTCTGTGCTCAACAGAGAAGTACCAGCAGAATTGTTACCTTCAGCTTGCAACAGCAGATCCCCAGGTGTGTTCTGGGGGAGCAGATCCCCAGGTGTGTTCTTGAGGAGCAGATCTCCCTGCAGGGAGCCAGGAGATCCCAGTTCTCAGCCCTCTGGAGAACCCCCGTGGTTTTGGGGACAGCTGACACCTCCCCAAAGTCCTCTCCCCCCCCCAAGCTGCTGTGCCAAGGTTTTGTCTGGCAATGGGCAGCAGCTCCAGGGAGCCCTTCCCTGCTCCCCTCCCTGTCCCTCGGGGAGAGGGAGAGGAGTTAATCCCCAATCTGCTCCCATCTGGGCTGCCTGGCAGGCGGAACGAGGGGCTGCGAGCCTCGGCGAGGGCACTTAATGCTCCTTAATCCCCTGCCAGGCTGAGGTGTCTGAGCAGAAGGTGACAAAGTACAGCGGTGGCACAGCATGTCCTGCGGGGCTGGGCCAGCTGCACAGGGGACAGGGAAGGGGCAGGAACCTGTGGGGACAGCTCTGGGGAAAGAAAAAGGGTTAGGAACGTGTGGGGTCAAGGGCAGGAACGTGTGGGACCAGTTCTGGGGAAAGAAAAAGGGTTAGGAACATGTGGGATCAAGGGCAGGAACGTGTGGGAACAGCCCTGGGGAAGGGGAAGGTGTTAGGGACGTGTGGGACAAAGGCATTAGGAACATGTGGGAGGAAAAGGAAAAAGGTTAGGAACATGTGGGAGCAGCTCCGGGAAAAGGGAAGGGATTAGGGACATGTGGGAGCAGCTCTGGGGAAAGGAAAAGGGCAGGAACCTGTGGGGTCAAGGGCAGAAATGTGTGGGACCAGCTCTGGGTAAGGGATCAGGAATGTGTGGGACCAGCCCTGGGGAAAGAAAAGAGGTTAGGAACATGTGGGACAAAGGCATTAGGAACATGTGGGACCAGACCTGGGGAAGGGGGTTAGGAACATGTGGGAGCAGCTCCGGGGAAAGGAAAGGCGTTAGGAATGTGTGGGACAAAGGTGTCAGGAACATGTGGGAGCAGCTCTCGGGATGGATTCTGCCCCTGGGAGCGCCCAGCCCCGAGCTCTGCTGTCCCTGCCCTGCCCTGGGTGCTCTGAAGTCCCCCTGGACACAATTCCCACGCTCTGGGATGCTGAGCGGGCTCTGCTGGGATTTGGGATAATTCCCGCTCCCGTCGGTGGGACAGGCAGGGATGGCCCAGCTCGGGTGTGCTCCAGGGCTCAGCTCTGAGGGAAATCAGGTTTAAAACTCCCAACAGCTGAATAAACTTCTCATCTCCATTTTTAACTTTTCCTTGTGAAGCTGAAGGTCTGATTTGCTTTTGGTATTTTATCACGAAGCAGATTCTCCGAGGAGCTTCTTGCAGAGCAGGATTTCTCAGCTGGGAGAAGAGGGAATGGTGACTGATGGCAGAGCTCTGATAAAAGCAAATCCTTTCACCTCATCCTCATTGCCCGCCGAGAAATTCCAGCAGCACGGAATAGGAGCACTGAATCCTCCTCAAAATCTGATTTTAACGACCTGGCTCGGTGCCTCTCAGTGCCTGATAACGCTGAACCAAGGGGAGTGCAACCCTATTTTCCAGGCAGATCATAGACGAGAGGACTCTTTTAGCCAAAGGCTGCATCAGGCTGTGGCAGTCGGTTTTGTGCCTCCAAAAAAAAATCGTTTAACAGCGCCAGACAATGGCTTTGTCTCTGTGCTCGGCGTTAATTGCCGAGCATCTCTCGGAGCGATTTCCATGCGCGTTTGCACAGCGCATCTGAGAGGCAGCGGGGATGTGTTTAGCACTGCTGCAAGCCACAATTGTTACCCTGTGTGGCAGAAAAATGGCATTTTGGAGCCTGCCGAGTGCACGGGCTTGTCAGCTGTAGCTCAGCTGGGCTCAGGGATCCCTGGGCTCCTCTGGGCACCTCGAGACACCTTGGCCAGATGTCTCAGCCACAGCTGGAGGTGCAGAGCAGCTCTTTGGGGGGAATTAAAAGGAATTCTTATCAGCTTGCCCAGAGAAGATGTGGCTGCCCCATCCCTGGAAGTGCCCACACCTGCGTTTGTGGCTGTGATGGATCATCCCTCCCTCACCCCAGCCCAAGGATTCCTCCACTGGTGGAGGAAAAGGAACAAAATCCTCACAAGGTGGGGGGCATGCCCTGGTGATTTGTCCCTGGAGTTTCTGGATGTCTCCAGACAGTCACGAGTTTTTCTTTACTATTTTTTACTGTAGTATTCTTTAGTATAGTTATAATATAGTATAGTATTAGTGTAATATAAATGGTTTAATAAAGCTTTTGTTCAGCCTTCTGAATCATGGAGTCAGAACACATTGCTCCCACGTTGGGGTTGCCCTGCATCAATACACCCCAGCCCGTGGTTCCTCCACTGGGGGAGGAAAATGAACAAAATCCTCACACAGGGGGCCATGCCAGGGTGATTTATCCCTGGGGGTTTCTGGGTGTGGGGATTTTGTGACCCAGCTCTCTTCACAGAGAGCAGCAGGCACAGCTTCCCCAAGGATTTTTCCTGGGGAAGGCAGTGAGAAGCTCAGAGAAGAAGAGAAAACAATCCTTATCTCTGCTTGCTGCTCCTGTTTGGCACACGTGGAATGTGTTACGGAGATTGTTTGCTGAGAATGATTTGGTTATTGGACAGCTATTGGTGAAGGTTGTATTTTTGTTTCCTTGGCCAGTTGGGTCAAAGCTGTGTCGTGAGTGTCTCCATACGGTCACAGTTTTTTCTTTAGTATCTTTTTAGTGTAGTATTCTTTAGTATAGTTATAATATAGTATAGTATTAGTGTAATAGAACCTAGCTCAATAAAGTTTTTGTTCAGCCTCCTGAATCACGGAGTCAGAGCACATTATTCCCTGGCTGGGGCATCTCCTGTTTCTACAACAGGGAATTGCTGTGGAGCAGCAAGGTCCTGGTTTCTGCAGCCTGGGCTCTCCTGGAGTGGGGAGTGTGGGGGTCCCAGCCTGGTTTAGGTGGGGATGGCACAGAGAGATGCCTGGGGGTCTGTGCCTTCAGGTTTTATGTGTGTTTGAGGTTTTACACAGGTTTATTGACAAAAGAACAAAAAAAAACCCCAAAAAACCCCAAAACTCAGAGAGCCCATATTCTGATGATAGCTCTGCTTCCAGACTGGCTGGGGTTTGTGTGTGGTTCTGCCTCGGCCCATTCAGATTCCTGGCTTTGGTGGATATTCCGTGCCTGGCTCTGTCTGGGGAGCTCTGCCCTTCCTAAGGAGCCCAAAGAGCTCAGCCCCGAGCCTGGGACAGCTCCTGGAGCTGCTGCCCTTCCTCACAGACAATTCCCATCCATCCAGGGCATCAAATGCCACCCTGGGGCTGATTGAACCCTGCTGCTGTCGCACCGAGGTGAGAGCCAGCCCTGCCCTGGAGAGGAGCAGATTTACAGCTCAGTGTTGGATTAAGATGAGATGTGAAAATCGCTGCTAAACCCCTGGTGCTCAGCCAGGAGAGGCTCCAGCAGCCCCGGGGGCTGTGATCGTTGATGGGGAGACTTAAAAATAATGAAATTAATTCTTAAAGCCTCAAAAGCTAATTGGGACAGGATTATCCCGGGAGGAAACCAGAGATGCTGGGGACAAGGGGCTGTTCCCTGGAGTGACCTGTGCTGGGGGATGAGCCAGATGCTGTTTTCTCTCCTGGAAACAGGGATCCAGGCTGGGGGCTCAGAGATCCCTGGGCTCCTCTGATCACCTCTTGGGAACCTCGGCCTCGAGACACCTTGGCCAGATGTCTCAGCCACAGCTGGAGGTGCAGAGCAGCTCTTTGGGGGGAATTAAAAGGAATTATTATCAGTTTGCCCAGAGAAGCTGTGGCTGCCCCGTCCCTGGAAGTGCCCCAGGCCAGGCTGGACAATCTGGGACAATGGGAGGTGTCCCTGCCCTTGGCAGGAGGTGGAACTGGATGGGCTTTAAGGTCTCTCCCAACCCATACCATTCTGGAATTCTATAATTTTATAATGCTGGGGGTTTTCTGCAGCATCTGTTGATATCTGACCTAATCTGTGTATAATTTTGCAAACGTGCATTTATCCGAGTGTGGGAGCAGCCCCTCTGCCTTTATCAGGAGCCAGCACAGCCTCCTGCTCCTCCAGGGATAATTCTGCCATTCCTGAACCATTCCCTGCAGGAAACCACCACTTCTGTTCCCGCCCACCCCACTTCAAAAGCCACATCCAGAATATCAGAGCACCAGGATTTGCTTGGGAAGTTAAAGGTCCCCAGAGCCCTGAGCAACCCCATCCAGTGTTAAATATCCCAACTTTTGACAACCAATATCCACTGTCCTGCCCCCAAACTAATTAATTTTATGCATGATTGAGCTGAACACCATCGTTTAGCTCTGTCTGCTGGCAGAGGCTTTGAAGTGCAAACCGATTATGCAGGGAACAAGCTGGGAGCTGGTTAATAAGTCCCAGCAAAGTGTGCACTGCTGGGAGCCTGTGTGAGGATCCGTGTAGGATTTTATTGTTGTTTTGTCTTGGACTTCAGCTTGGAGACAGTGGAGCAGCAGAGAGAGAGAGAGAGAGCAGCAATGGCACTGCTGGGAAATGTTTAAAGCTCCCTGAGTGTTAATGAACAGGAGCTGACTCTGCTGCCTCTGAAAATCTCATCCTTGCCCTCATTTGCCTGGTTTTGCCTCGCTTCAGGCAGGCTGGGAGGGAATCAAAGACAACCAGCTCAGTTCTGCTCTGTGGGGCTGGCTGGAGGGAGGGAGTGCAGCCCGTGAGGTCCTGAGGTCTCGGAGTGGCGCAGATTTAAATTCTGTTAAATTCTGAGCGCTGCTTTGGGGTGTTCCAAACCCTGGTGCCCGTGGTTGTCTCTGCTAAAGGCCCTTCCCCTGGGTGACCCCTCCAGAGCTGCTCCTTCTTTTTCTTTATAGAGCCAGGTGGGAAAGGAGTTCTTTAATTTCATTTAGATGGCCTTTCATTACCTTTTATCTCCTTCTGCAGCAAAACAGGCCTGGAAGCATCCACTGAACTCCAGCACAAGGGCCAAAAGCAGAGCTTTGCCAATGGGAAGCCAAATTCCAGAGATTGGGGTCTCCAGGGGTTGTCTCAGTTTGGCCAGGGACGGACAGAAAATGGCAGTTTTAGAGTATTTTAAATTTGTTTCGGTGAAGGATTTTCCACAGCCACCAAGTTCAAACACAGCAGCAAAAAGCTTTGTAAACTCAATGAAAATACCAACCAGAACACTTCAGCAAAAGCTTTAAATGACCCATTTCTGGTGCTCTGCCGACTGTTTTCCTCCTGACTTTCTAGTTCGCTGATGGGGAATGACCTCAGAAGGGCTCGAGCCGCAATTCAGGGAGAAAGGGAGGATGGAAATCCCAAACTGATGGGATGGGCTGATGGGAGCAGCGTCAGAGGCCGGGGCCGTGTTTTGTGCAGAAACCCAACTGGGATGTGGGACCCGGCCCTGCTTGTGCCTCACCTCGTAGGGAAAAATACACAACCCCCAAACCAAACCAAACCCGCCGGAAAGGAAGGGAAACAAAGGAAAAAATGGGAAATTGAAGGCGGCTCTAAGGAGGCTGCGCTTCCCAGCAGGGCCGGGAGGGGGCGCTGCGGGTCCGGCTGCGCTGGGCTCTCGGGCGGAGTTGGGGGCTGCTGGTGGATGGGGAGGGGGCACGGGCAGTGTGGGGGACACTGACAAGACTGGGGCAGTGTTGGGGTCTGGCAGTGTTTGGTGGGGGCACGGGCAGTTTTGGGGCCAGCAGGGATGGGGAGGGGGCACTGACAGGATTTGGGGTGTGGCAGTGGGTGAGGAGGGAGGTTTGGGCAGTGATGCAGTCCAGGCAGTGATGTGGGGGGGCAGGGGCAGTTTGGGGGGCACTGCCAGCATTGGGGCAGTTTTGGGGCCAGCAGGGATGGGTAGGGGGGCACCCCTTGTGCCTGAGGTCAGCTCAGGTGGGCTGCAGACCTCGCTGCCCGAGGGGTCTGTGCCAGCCGGGGGTGGCACAGCAGGGCAGTGGCTGTCACTGCTGTCACCCCGACAGTCACAGGGGCCAGGGCTCTGTAACCTGCTTCACTCTGGGGTTTTTTATTGATTGAGCCATTCACAGACTCCAGGGGACTTTTCCTCTTGGGAAAAGGTGACAATTCCCTCTGCAGGGCCACGAGTGGAGCTGTGCCCAGACATTGGCTCTGTCCCCACCCATGTCCCCATCTGCTCCCAACTCCCAACCCCACCTGTGTCTGAAGCCACCAGAGTGGGGATTTGGGGATAAATGGGACTCACTGATGTCTCTGCTGGGGCTTTTCCCTGGCCTGACCCCTGTGACCGAGGTCTTTGTCCCCACCATTCCTGCCATGACATTCTTCTGGTCATGCACAACCAGCGAGACATTTTGGAACTGGTTGAGAATTTTTCACCAGTTTAAAAAAGATGTTTTTACGACCTTTTTTTTTTTTTTTTTTTTGGTGGGGATGGTTTTATTCCTGACATGTGAAATGTCTGGATTTTTTCCCCCTGTGTCTGGCAGGATTTCTGCACTCTGAGAATATTCATGCACCGATCTTGCTGCCTTTCCTCAAGCTGTTTTTATTCCTACCACCACTCTACCCATACATTGCTTTTTCCCCCCCCTGCCTGCTCAGACTAAGACAAGAATAATCTCTTCCATGCCCCAGACTATGAGCAGAGTGGGTTGGCTCATTTTTGTGGCTGACTGGGCATGATATGCAGATGCTGCCCTGATGTGTGCAGCAGCCGTGCCCACAAAATGCCAGGCTGATTTTGTTCTTTTTTCCCTTTTTCTGAAGGTTCTGACAGAGCCCGTGGCTGCAGGAGGACGGAGCAATGAGGAGCAGCAATATGAGCATTATTTGGAGCTTTCCAGTGGGGTTTCTCGTGTGGGGTTTGATGTGGTGTGTGACTCCAGGCCTGGCCCTGCATCCTGCAGAGCCCATTTGGCACCGGGAGGGAGCTGATGCTTTTGGCTGCCTGGAACTTCTGATAAAAGCTGGCACATCTGATTTATTGTCTGACTCTGTTCCCAAGGAGACCACATATGGAGCAGCCTGAGATAAGCTGCTTATAACCTAAAGGTGAATGCCTTAAAATATCAGTGTCCCTTTCTGTCTCCCCTCGACAGTGAGCTCCTGCTTCCCCTGCTATCCTCATTTCTCTGCTAGCAGAGAATGAAACCCTCTGTGCTCTGCTGGGGAACCTTTCTGTCCTCACAACTGGCTGAGGTTCTAAATCCAGCTGCGTTTCCTGTTATCATTCCTGATGCAGATTTCTTGAGCACAGTGTCTCTTATTCCATGGCCAGCTCTAGAAATGCTGGATCTGCACAGGTTTGGATGAATCTGGGTTTCTTGTAGGTTTTTCATGGATATTTTGCTAAAGGCTGTATCCTCCTGGTGTCTCTTACTCCATGGCTTGGTTCAGCTCAGCTCTAGAAATGCTGGATCTGCACAGGTTTGGAATAACCTGGGTTTCTTGTAGGTTTTTCATGGATATTTTGTTAAATGCTGTTCAGCTCAGCTCTAGAAATGCTGGATCTGCACAGGTTTGGGATAACCTGGCTTTGTTGTAGGTTTTTAATGGATATTTTGCTAGAGGCTGTATCCTGTTGGTGTCTCTTACTCCATGGCCTGGTTCAGCTCAGCTCTAGAAGTCCTGGATCTGCACAGGTTTGGAATAACCTGGGTTTCTTGTAGGTTTTTCATGGATGTTTTGCTAGAGGCTGTATCCTGCTGGTGTCTCTCACCCTGTGGCAGCTCCTGGGCACAGACCTGGAGCTGGGAGGTGCAGGATCCCCATGGAATGTGCACAGGAGTGGGGGTGCTGCACCCCCAGCCCCTTTTTGGGGGGCTTCCCCCTCTCCTGCCTTGGATAGGTTGAGGTGTCCTGCTCACAGACAGCTGCAGAATGGTTTTGGGTTGGAAAAAACCTTAAAAATAATCTCATCCATGGCCAGGGACACTCCCATGGCAAAGCCATCAGTGCCCACTGCAATTAAAGCCAAAGCCATCAGTGCCCAGCTCTGACCCCTGGCAGGAGCAGGAGGAGGCTCTGGAGCTGCAGGAGGTGTTCTCAGAGCACCTGAAGCTCCCCAAAAGCTGCTGGTTATAAAATCCTGTGGGTTTTGGGGCTGCCTTGCAGCTCAGCTTGCTGGGAAGGGTTTTGTGCCAAGGGAAGCAGCAATTCAGACTCATGCCTCACTGGCATGTTTGTATCAAATCAAAATTCGATCCAGTTAATAAAGTAAAAAGGGTTCTTATCAAGGCCAGTGCCAGCTGCTTTTAAGCAGTTTTTAAATTTTGATTTCCCATAAGGACTGGAATTAAAAAATTGGACATATTCTGCTGAATAAAGACTTCCTGCCACTTAGGAATGCTGCCTTCTGCTAGCAGGAGAGAGGAAAAAATGTATTCATCTGAATTTTAAATTCTCAGCTACAAAGAAAGCAATTTGGACTCTGGGTAAAATTTGAAGCAGGGTAAAATCCACTTTGCAGAGTAAAATTCACATCCAACCTGGACTCCAAGAAAGAATGGAGCAACATTGTGGAAAGTCTTGTGGTGGGCTTTGCACAAGAGCAGATTGCTTCATTTGTTCCCAACATTTTAGGCTCTCATCAAACATGAGACTGAATCTGCAGGAGCTTTCACAACCTCCCCTCAGCTGGGACTGTGCCATTCCATCTGCATCTTTAACCAAATAATTCTCTGATCCTGTTGGCTTTGGGGAGCACCCTGGGAGAAAAATTACTGCAGCTTTGGTGTTGTGGGGGTCCAAAACCCTCCACTGCTCTGTGCCCACCTGCAAGAGAACCAACGAATTGCTCAAAGCTCTAAAGAGATTTAAAAATGTTAATAACTGTAAGGATTTTGTGTTTAGCAGAGTAGCTGGACACGCACTTTTTATTGAATGTGTGGGGTTTGGAGGTGCAGGTTTGGGAGTAGATCCCAGATATAGATCCTCTGCTGTCTCCAAGTGCTTTGGGTGTTTTTTCTGCTGTTTTTAACGTGCCCAAGGAGGGCTGGCACTGCTCACATCCGAGGCAGCTTGTGGCACACGAGCTCCTCGCTCTTCCCTTGCCAGCCTTGCTGGAGGAGCTTTCTGGGTGCATTCTGCAAGCACAGCAGGAATCACAGAGCAGACTCGTTCCTGTCGAAGCCTGGCCAGCCCCAGAATGAAATCTGTGCTTTTTAAAATGAAATAAATCGGTGCTGAAGGAACAGCTCTGTGAAACCCCCCAAAAAAGGGGTGGGAGCTTTGTACCCTTGTGCTTTGGTGCTAAAACCCCTCTGTTGCTGGAGTGTGGTGTTGGCTCTGAGAGCAAGACAGATGATGAGGTAAAATCAGGTGAACCTCTTTAAAATTAACTCTCATTAACTTGCCTTTGTGTCAGGAGCTGCGGGACGTGCACAGCAGAACCAGGAGCAGCTTTTCTTTGGGGAAATTGGGGTCCAGAACACCTGCATTTCTGCTGTTATCTCCTGTTCTAGTGGAAATTTCCCCTTCCAAAGCAGGCCATATGCTGGAGAGGGATGAACTCATCAGCTCCTCCACGGCCCAGCAGGGAGGGATCCCAGCGTGGCTGCCGCGCCGGCTTCGTTTTAATTAGCACTTCCCTCCAGGAAAGAAGTGCAGGCACGGAAATACAAGAGATCAGGACTTTTCAAACCCAGCCTGGCTCCTGCGAGGCTGCACAAAGCTGTCCCCAGGCTGCCATGCAGATGGCAGTGTGCAGAGTGCCCTGGGGCTCATGTCCCCTGTGTGCCACCACCCTGAGCCATCGAGCTGGCAGAGCTCGGGTGGCATCACAAGTGAGGCACCAGAGACTTGAGCTGGCTTCTGTTTGTTCCCTCTTGGTTCTTTGGGGTTTTTTTTTTTAACCCTCCTCCTTGTCTTGTATTTGCAGGGCTCTCAGACAAAGGGAGGAATGATGAATCTGACTCCATGTTCTCAGAAGGCTGATTTATTATTTTATGATCTATATTATATTAAAGAACGCCATACTAAACTAGACTAAAGAATCCAGAAAGGATACAGGCAGAAGGCTAGAAAGACACTAAACACAACTCGTGACTCTCTCTCCAGAGTCCAACACAGCTTGGCCCCACTTGGCCAATGAGCCAAAAACAATTCACCATTTCAATTCACCAATTTCAATGCAACCAATGAAACAATCACCTGTTGGATAAACAATCTCCAACCACATCCCAAAGCAGGAAAACACAGAAAGAGCAAATGAGGTAATATTGTTTTCCTTTTTCTCTGAGGCTTCTCAGCTTCCCAGGAGAAGAATCCTGGCAAAGGGATTTTCCCAGAAAATGTGGCTGTGACCCCTTGTTGCTGTCCAAGATGTGATCCCTGCTTCCTAATGAGAAATCAAGAGTGCAGCTCTCTGGGCTGGGCTGGTGTCACACAGGGAGGTGACAAGGGACACTGCAGGCAGCAGAGCAGCTGGAATGTCCCTCTGGCTAAGGCACTGCTTGGGACAGCAGCGTGGTTGATATTTCCTCTGTTGAGAAAATGGAATTTTGGGCGGTGCATCAACAGCCTGGAGTTAATTCCATGGAGATGCTCAGGGCAGCTTCACTCTCTGGCTGTTCCTGGGTCCTGCATGAGCTGAAATCCCAGCCCAGCTCTAGAAATGCTGGATCTGCACAGGTTTGGAATAACCTGGGTTGGTTGTAGGATTTTAGGGGATATTTTCCAGGATGCTGCATCCGTTGTGTGTGCCATGGCAAGAGGAAGAGCTAATAACGCAGTGGAGAGCCAAAAGTGCTGGCAAACGGAAGGATCCTTGATTTAGGTATGGATGGTTTGGGTTTGAGATGAACTTTAAGGTGCCTTCCAAGCCTTGGTGTGATTCTGTGGCTGAGTGTGTGTGCTGGAAGAGCTGACTTCTCTCAGAAATTCCTGCTGGAACAGGGAGAAGGGATGCACAGCTGCAGGAGCAGGCACAGCCCCGCTGTCTTTGGGGTGTTGGAGCTCAGGAGTCTCCCCTTGAGGCTTCACCTCTGATCTCTGACAGTCCCTGGTGCCTCTCCTTGCCCCCCTTGGCTGCCCTGTTTCACAGCAGCTCCAAATCCCCATGCTCACAGCTCCTTGCACAACAGCACGGCTTGGCAGTGCTGGGCTGGCCTGGGGACCCTCCCTGAACCCAAGAACAGCACATAAAGGTTGTTTATTCAGCAGCCAGGCTGCTCCTGGGCTCTGCTTCCAGCAGCCACACACACTGCAGACGTGAGCAAAGGTGCAACAGCCTCCTCTCACTGCAAACTCAGCGGGGCTTTGGAGTAAATGCCATTTCAGTTCTCTCTCCACACAGAGAGGCAGCAGCAAATAAAAGATAACTCAGTGGTTTCTGTCTCTCATGGTAGGGCTCTGTCTCACATTCAAAGCCTGGGACTGCAGGTCCTGTGCCAGGAGTGGGGACCCTGCTGTCATCTGCTGGGAGGGGCCGAGCTGCTTTCCAGGCAGTGGGAGAAGAGGGTGAATCCCCAGCTGAGCCTGGCTGGTGATCACTGATGGCTTTGTGGTGATGGAGATCACAGGGTGATGCCTGTATCAGTTTGTCCTGGTGGAGATCCCACTGTGAGCTTCTTCACCCCAGGGTGATCACACATGGGTTTGTGCTGGAGATCCCACTGTGAGCTTCTTCACCCCAGGGTGATCCCTGTACTGGTTTGTGCTGGTGGAAATCACACTGAGCTTCATCCCAGGGTGATCCCTGTATCAGTTTGTGCTGGTGGAGATCACACTCTGAATTTCATCCCAGGGTGATCCCTGTATCAGTTTGTGCTGGTGGAGATCACACTCTGAACTTCATCCCAGGGTGATCCGTGTATCAGTTTGTGCTGGTGGAGATCACACTCTGAACTTCATCCCAGGGTGATGCCTCAGCACTCCTGGCCACTCTCTGCCTGCCTGGCAGCTGCTCTGCAGCCTGCACTTGGCTGCAGGTCAGTGGCAGGAGAATTCCTAGCTGTTTGTCATTGTGAAGCACTCTGGGATGAATAAATGTGGTATAAATGTGAGGCTGTGATGAGGCTTTAGGCTGTGCTGGAATAAGGAAGAAGATTTAAATGGGCTTTTTCTCCCAGTAAGTCTTCAATGTGGAGGGGGGTCAATTTTTCACTGTCTTGCTCTGAGTTTCCCTTGCTCCTCCAGCTGATTTTGTGCACTGCAGGGAAGAAAACGCTTGGCTACCAATACCAGTGATCACCCAGCTCCCCGCAACTCAAAAACCAAACTGAAGTTAGTGATCATCAGTGCCTTCTGGAACCCCAGCTCCAAATCATCCATCCAGACAAGTCTGTGACCCTGAGCCTACAAGTCTGTGTTGCACAAGATGTTCAAAGCTGCTGGTTTGGGGCCGGGAGTGACCCAGGAGCTGCAGCCCGTGGGCACAGAGGGATGGGCTCCAGCAGAGCTCCTGCTGCCAGGACACTCCAGAGCCTTGCAGAACCCTGACTTGGAGTCTAAAATTTGGGACCTTTTGCCTGGTGTTCAGTCCCTCCTAAACAAACCCACATCTGATTAGAGGCACTTTAATTGCTCTGAGCCGTGGGTGCCTCCCGGAGCAGCAGGAAAGGCCTTAGGATGCAGTTCTTGTTTTTCAGCCTTGTGATTCAGGGGCTGCACAGCAAAGATCACATCCCGTTTCCCTGGGAATCCTCAGCAGAAGGAGCAGCACCTGCCCAGCTCCTCCTGGGTCACAGATCTGCCACTGAATCCTGCTGGTGTGTCCGTCCTGGGTATCTCCATGACCTGTCCTGGTGTGGTTTGGACACTGCCACCCCTCCAAGCCATCCACGGCAGATTGCAGGGCTGTGCCACAGCACCAACACCTTTGATGTGCCAAAAACCCGAGAGAAAACAAAGCAGAGAGCCGAGCTGTTTATTGCAAACACAGCTTTGGGTGGGGTGAAGGACCTGGGAGCGTTTCTGATCTGGTTTTGTGCCAGTTTGGGGTTAAACCTGTCCATAACCGTGGTGATCCTTGGAAAGAACCCCAAACTCTGGGGCTCCGTGAATGAGCTGCTGTGGCTTTGACACAAACTGCTCAGTCAGTTCTTTTCTTAATTTCAGACAGAAAGGAGCAGCCCTGACATGATTGATTACCTTGGTGACATTCATGGCAGCTGGGGCAATAGGGGATGTTTGCATACTTCGTACACAATACCTACAACTTCTTTATTGTCAACAAGAAAGGACTGAACTCCTTCAAAAGCTGCCTCATTCTTAATTTCCAACTGATGAGGTGAGCTGCTTTAATTACACAGGCCTGTTTGAGCGAGTTCATGGTAGAACTTCCAGTTCTGTGTGTACAGATGGGGAGCAAAAAAACCCCAGAATTATGGATTTGATGGGGAGGAATTCACCCTCTGCTTCCCTGTGGGAGAGGAGCTGCTGACTCAGAATGCTGAAGGTTAAAAATGACAAGTGCTGGAGGAGCAACAGGCACAATTGGGTTTGAACTATTGTGGTGCTTATGCAAAACCAATCTGATTTATTTTTAGCTCCCTAATTCTGCTGGGAAAAAAAAAAAAAAAAAATTGAGGTGTCACCCTGGCAGCTTGATGCTGCAGTGATCACAGAAACCTGGCAGAAATTGGGATATTGAGTTACAAAAGGGTTAACTGAGACTGAGAAACTGTCAGGTCTGTCAGCCTAAAGTGATTCTATTTTTGGGTTGTCTAAAACAAATTCATAACACTAAAACCCTAATTATTCTACTCTTTTAATCCAAGCTGCTATTTCATTGTTTTGATTATCTGATATCATTACACATCCATATTTATGACAGCCCTGAAGACTCCAGAGTCCAAAGCTTTTATTTCCTGGGCAGACACAACACAGGAATTCAAAACAAGACACACACATACAAATATACATTTAAACAGTGCAGAAGAGGTAGTACCATTAATTAAGAAATATATAATGAGCAGTAAAAATACTGAGACAATTCATTGCACCCCTTTCAAGTATCACAGGAGCCTAGAGAGTGATTTATTCAGCATTAATCCAAATTTAAAAGTGTCCTCTGTTCTCTGACATGATTTTATCTGGAATTTTTTATTGGTGGCCTTCAGGTGAGTAGCTGAAGGGGACAGCACTTGGTTCAGAAATTAAATATCATGGTTTGTTAACAACTCAGAAAATGACCTTTGAATTCATTACCTACAGGAACCAGATTGTCTGTGCACCTCAGGATGGAAAATTAGGCATGAACACCAAATATTTGACTTTTTTTTTCTTTGTTTCTCTAAAAAGACCAAATTTCATTTTATTTTGTTTTGTTTTGAAGAGGGGAAATATATATATATATATATATATATATGAAAGTGGGTGGGTTTTATTGCTGCCCTGAAGAAAAACTCCAGTGTAGCCTTGAAGTTCTACTAGGAAACTGCAGAATTTAGGTTTTATCAAGGAGAAAAAACATGAACTTGATCTCTGTAGAGACAAAACCCTGAAAGTATTTAAAAATATAGATGGAAAGGCTCTAAGAGGCTTCCCAGTGCATATTTAGGAGCATCCTCAGGTGCAGAGAAGCTGCAAAGAGCAGGAGATCCCAGAGCCAGAGCAGAAAAGTTTGAGTTTTGAGCTCTGCCAGACCTGGCTGATTATCCCTGAAAATTCTTTTGAACTGAGAGCAGCTGAGAGGTTTTGCTCTGTGAAAAGTGCTTTAGGAAAGAAGAAAAGAAGGATTATCAGCTGTAGAGGGTTAAGAATAAAAAGCAAAAATAGAGCTCAGTAAATGCACTTGGTGTTGGCAGTTCCAAGGTGTATCTGCTCAGGCAGATTCAGGGAAGGTTACAGGGAAAGAACAAGAAGAATTCAATTTCTTTGGATTTTTTTTTCCAGATTTCCTGGTTTTTTTTCTGTTGTTTAAGGTCCGATGGGCCAGCAGGTGAAATTAAAGAAATCCAAAGCAAAGAGCCAGGTGGAGGGAAGATCCTGCAGGTGACATTTATCTGATGAACTCCTCCTCAGAGGTGCAGGACGTGTCTTCTTCTGTGCTTTCCTCCAGAGCTGGCAGGTTGCCCCACTGCAACACATTCACACCTGGTGGGAAGGAGACAAAGGAGGAGGGGAAAAAAGATATTTTTGGATCGTGACTTTATTTTGAAGTTGCACAACTGTCGATTTTGAGAGAAAATAATCCCTGCAAAACCCAGGAAGTCACGTTCAGGGTGAATAAATCTATTTTCTATCTTCCTTCAAAGTGATCTTGGGAGTGTTACTGTTTATTTTTTTTTCAGCCCAATTCAGAGGGTAAATATTTATACAACCAATTACATAAATATAATATAACAGAAATATTATTTATATTAACATGTTAAGAAGAAGAAATTTTAAAGTTTTAGATTTTAAGATACAAGAGAAAAAATAGATTTAAGACAGAAAAAAATAAAAGTAAAAAAAAAGGTAAACAAGAAGTTGAGAACGCAGAACTGTAAGTTTGTGCTATAACATGATTAGCTAAGAAAACTTACACTGTAGCATAAGTCTATAAGACAAAATATTTAAAAATTAAGTTAAAAACATAAATATTTTTGTTAGCAGTGTTTTATTAATCACTCTTTAAAAAGCCTTGTAATTAAGGATCTTTTAACCTTCTGAACCATGCAGTAAAGATGGAAGCCAAACTCACCCTTTCTATGTAAAAAAAAAAAGCAAAATAAATCTCATCATCTAAAAAACTCAAAAGTTCCACCTCTAACTCATTCAAAACTCCTCCAAAAATCCCCCAGTAAAGCCATCCCCACCACTATAAATAGCCCTGTTTTTATCCTGGTGGTGGCCTTGCTGCAGAAAACCCTGACTGGTGCCCGCAGAGAGGGAGGTGCAGAGCGATTTACACCGAAATTTCCATCCACAGCTGCCTCCCCCCAACGAGTGCTTTTCTAGATTAGCAACACTTCCTCCACATGCCAGCCTGCTCCATCTGCTGGGGCTAAACTGGGATGGTTTGGGTGAGGAAGGGCTGCTCATCACCTCCCTGGAGGGAAGGGAAGGGGTGCTCATCACCTCCATGGCTTGCAGAGAAAGGGAAAGAGAAGGTATGCTCACCACCCTCCTGGTTTGAGAGGAAGGGAAGAGGTGTTCATCCCTGGTTTGGATGGAAGAGAAGGGAAGGTGGCCTCATCACCTCCCTGGTTTGAGGAAGGGAAGGTGTGTTCATCACCTCTATGGTTTGAGAGGAAGGAAATCATCCTCCTCTTCCTCGTCCAGAGGAGGCAACGAGGCTGGTGATGGGTTTGGAACACAAACCCTGTGAGGAACCCCTGAGGGAGCTGGGGGTGCGGGAAGGGAAGGGGTGCTCATCACCTCCATGGCTTGCAGAGAAAGGGAAAGAGAAGGTATGCTCACCACCCTCCTGGTTTGAGAGGAAGGGAAGAGGTGTTCATCCCTGGTTTGGATGGAAGAGAAGGGAAGGTGGCCTCATCACCTCCCTGGTTTGAGGAAGGGAAGGTGTGTTCATCACCTCTATGGTTTGACAGGAAGGAAATCATCCTCCTCCTCCTCGTCCAGAGGAGGCATCGAGGCTGGTGATGGGTGTGGAACACAAACCCTGTGAGGAAACCCTGAGGGAGCTGGGGGTGCTCCCCTGGAGAAAAGGAGACTCAGGGGTGCCCTCCTCACTCTGCACAGCTCCTGAAAGGTGCCTGTGCTCAGCTGGGCTGGGCTCTTTCTGCAGGCACTGACAGAGCCAGAGCACACAGCCTCCAGCTGCACCAAGGGAAATTCAGGTTGGGTATTAGGAAAAAGTTTTTCACAGAAAGGTGATAAAGTTCTGGAATGGCTGCCCGGGGCGGTGGTGCAGTCACCATCCCTGGTGTGTTTAACCAAGCCTGGATGTGGCACTGGGGGCCAGGGATCAGCTGGGGTGTTGGAGCTGGGCTGGACTCAGTGATCTTTGAGGTCTCTCCCAGCCTGGTCATTCTGTGATGGGAGATGAGGATTTTAGGGAAAGGGAAGGAAACCAAGGTGTCCCTCACCAGAAGGGTCCAGCCTGTTGATGCCAAACACTGCCTGGCTGTGGAACATCCAGAGGTGGCCGTTGTTGCAGGACAGCAGGCAGGGCTTGCAGGGACAGATCACGTGGTAGCCAACGACATTCCCACTGGAAAGGCAAGGGAAAGAGTGAGCCTGGGGAAAAGGTGGATCTGGGTGGCTTTTTGCAGCTCCAGTTAAAGAGCCCCAGTGGCAGAGCATTATGTAATGCTGGTGTTTTGATAGAGTTAAGGGAACGGGGCGAAACAAGTATCTTAAATATTTAGGGAACATCTGTTGGGAGTTACAGAATATCTGGGTTTTAGATCTTTGGCACACAGAGAAGCGTTTAGTAACCTAAATTGTGTAACCCAGATTAGTTTACATACCAACAAATGCTGGTGGATTTCTTTATTTGTTTTCCTTAGGAAGGGCAGTGATTCCAACCAGCAGAGAAGTTCCTCACACCCAAAACTCACCTGTACACAAGCACCCTGCACAGGAGGCTACCAGCAGCAGGAATGATGCAACTGAGAATTATGGAATGATTTGGGATGGAAAGGACCTTAAATCTCATTGAGTTCCACCCCTGCCATGAGCAGGGACATCTTCCACTGTCCCAGGGTGCTCCAACCTGGCCTTGGACACTTCAGGATGGGGATGGGGCAGCCACAGCTTCTCTGAGCCAGATTACTGACCTTTATCAACTCTCCTAGACTGAAACCATAACAACCATTTATCCATTTTTATGTGCTCCAATGAGATATTTCTGTTTCTCTATTTCTATCTATAAACCAAAATATTGTGTCCCTATCACAACCCACCCCCCCACCCTCAGTTGTTCCAGTCTGAGAAAGGTAAAAGTCTTGATCAGGGAGCTGAAAGAATTCTCTCAGATAACTGTGAGCTATTTGAGAGTTGTTGTTTTCACCCTTAAATATCAGGCATTAATAAGGAGGATAAAAGAACTCCAAGAACTTTAGCGACAGCATGTTCCATCTGCTCCCAACAACCCAATCTGCCAAGAGGATGTTCTATTAATTAGAGTATGAGTAACTGCTTCTTGCTGGGGCCTTATTCACAGAGAAATCTCACTGTTGAGGCACACATTTCATTGGGCAGGTGGCACACAAGCTTTCAGGAGACTCAGCCTCCTGAAAATACTGTCACATTTCCACTGGGGACTCACAGAAATACCCTTACTCAGGCCGAGTTTCTCCCCAGCAGCATTAAATTTGCTCCAGGGAAGGCAAGCTGTTCCTCCAGCCACAGCTCCTGTGCTGCAGGAGGTGACAGCGAGGAGGGGACACGGGGCTGGGACACGGCAGGGACACCAGCTGTGAGCTCACCACTTCAAGCAGGCGATGTTCTTCAGTTTGCACTTGCAGATCTCAGTGAAGTAGCAGCTCCCGATGAAATCCACGGTTCTGCAGGAAGGAAAGGGACACAGGTGTGGAGCTGTGGCGATCACAACCTCAGGGTCACAATAACACCGGGCTGAAGTCACCACAAAATGATGCTGCCATTGGCCCTGTGTGGTTTAAACCACAAGGTTCTACTTTCCTTTTGACTCTCAGCCCCACTCATATGGAAACTTTAACAAGAGACCCATGTGACATTGCATGAGTATCAAAAATCTTCTTAAAATAGCCCAGAAAAGCAGAGTTTGCTCTGTGCTCAGGGGCTCTCGGGCTCAGTGTGGCACTGTCACTCAGAGCCCTGATTTGGGACATTGCTGCCAAATCCCAGCTCAGAAACAGAACAATACCTCTGGGATGTTTAAACCCAAACCTGTGATTCCTTATCTCCTCTCCAACCCATACTTTCTGATTACCATGTCATTTCACAACCTGATTTCCTTACTATTCAAATCTGGCTATGGGAAAGCAGCAGAGCCGAACCGGGGGAGAGTGCTGGCAGCAGTGACAGATCAGGTTTGTTCTGTTTGCTGGCCTTTATTTCAAATTCTAATCCTCCCTTCGGGAACGAGCGGGAGGAGCTTCCCGTGCCTGCTGAGCCCGTGTCACCCCTAAAAAAAAAAATTGGAGTTTGGGTTTGCCCTGCACATCCTCGTTTTTTGTGCCCTGCCGTGGATTCCCGGGGCTGGGGATGCAGGGATGGGGTGACCCCTGCTCTGCAGGGCTCAGCGGGATCCGTGTCCCCGGGCTGGCAGCGCCCCGTGCCCCGGTGGGACCCGCCCTTCCCCGCTCCCGGCGCTTACCCCGAGGGCGGGATGTCGGTGGAGTAGAGGTCGGTGTCGGTGTCGGCCAGCAGCACCGCCCGCATGCCCCGCCAGCTCAGCACCTGCCGGCAGAACCGGCAGCACAGCACGCTCACGGAGCGCTCCTCGAACGGGCCGCCGCTGGACGACATGGCTGAGCCCGCTCCGCTCCCGTCCCGGTGCCGGTCCTGTCCTAGTGAGTCCCGGTTCTGTCCCTGTCCCGATCCTGTCCCTGTCCGGTCCCGGTCCCGGTCCCGGTCCTGTCCTAGTGAGTCCCGGCTCTGTCCCTGTCCCGATCCTGTCCGGTCCCGGTCCCGGTCCCGCTCCGGCGCCAACAGCCACGCTCCCACCTGTCAGTTTGAATTCCCGACCGCGCCCTCCCATTGGGTGCCGCAGGCCACGCCCACCCCCATTGAAAAATCCGGTGGCACCACCCCTCCCGCCTGGCTATTGGTGGAAAGGCGCGCCGTGCCTCCATTCTATTGGTCATATCTGCTGTCATTCATATTCTCGTCCCGCCCCTGCACCGCCCTCCGCCGACGGGGCGGTGCCACGGGCGCCAAGCGGAGGGAAGAGGGGGCGGGCTCATCTTGGAGACGGCCATGTCTGATTGGTTGGGACACCCGTCGCTCATACCCAGCGCTCTGCGCTCATTGGCCGAGCCGCTGGGCGGGGCGGGGCGGTGGCGGGCCGGTTCGGGGGACCGGGCGGCGGGCGCCAGCGGCCGGAGGACGCCCGGCTGCGGGAGGCGGCTCCGCAGCGCCCAGGTAATGGCCCCGCCCGGCCGCCCGACCCCCCGCC